>NC_135188.1:31208418-31508418 GCF_041146795.1 Maylandia zebra | reverse complement strand
CCCATTCAAATGCATGTAACAGTGAGAAACGCATTGTCTTGGCGAAATAAAGCGTTTTCGTACAACTTCATATAAATCGCTGTAACTTTTGATAGAAGACTCAGACAAAGATGTTTATGGCTTTATCTTATAGAACTCAATATCCCCGTGCTGGGCAAACAGGTTTTGCAGCCGTTTGAGCTAAGATTTTAAAATTATTCACATAATGAAAACCTATACTTTGTTTCAGGCGAGTTTCCCATTCAAATGCATGTAACAGTGAGAAACACACTGTCTTGGCGAAAGAAAGCATTTTCGTACAACTTCATATAAATCGCTGTAACTTTTGATAGAAGACTCAGACAAAGATGTTTATGGCTTTATCTTATAGAACTCAATATCCCCGTGCTGGGCAAACAGGTTTTGCAGCCGTTTGAGCTAAGATTTTAAAATTATTCACATAATGAAAACCTATACTTTGTTTCAGGCAAGTTTCCCATTCAAATGCATGTAACAGTGAGAAACACACTGTCTTGGCGAAAGAAAGCGTTTTCGTACAACTTCATATAAATCGCTGTAACTTTTGATAGAAGACTCAGACAAACATGTTTATGGCTTTATCTTATAGAACTCAATATCCCCGTGCTGGGCAAACAGGTTTTGCAGCCGTTTGAGCTAAGATTTTAAAATTATTCACATAATGAAAACCTATACTTTGTTTCAGGCAAGTTTCCCATTCAAATGCATGTAACAGTGAGAAACACACTGTCTTGGCGAAAGAAAGCGTTTTCGTACAACTTCATATAAATCGCTGTAACTTTTGATAGAAGACTCAGACAAACATGTTTATGGCTTTATCTTATAGAACTCAATATCCCCGTGCTGGGCAAACAGGTTTTGCAGCCGTTTGAGCTAAGATTTTAAAATTATTCACATAATGAAAACCTATACTTTGTTTCAGGCGAGTTTCCCATTCAAATGCATGTAACAGTGAGAAACACACTGTCTTGGCGAAAGAAAGCATTTTCGTACAACTTCATATAAATCGCTGTAACTTTTGATAGAAGACTCAGACAAAGATGTTTATGGCTTTATCTTATAGAACTCAATATCCCCGTGCTGGGCAAACAGGTTTTGCAGCCGTTTGAGCTAAGATTTTAAAATTATTCACATAATGAAAACCTATACTTTGTTTCAGGCAAGTTTCCCATTCAAATGCATGTAACAGTGAGAAACACACTGTCTTGGCGAAAGAAAGCGTTTTCGTACAACTTCATATAAATCGCTGTAACTTTTGATAGAAGACTCAGACAAAGATGTTTATGGCTTTATCTTATAGAACTCAATATCCCCGTGCTGGGCAAACAGGTTTTGCAGCCGTTTGAGCTAAGATTTTAAAATTATTCACATAATGAAAACCTATACTTTGTTTCAGGCGAGTTTCCCATTCAAATGCATGTAACAGTGAGAAACACACTGTCTTGGCAAAAGAAAGCGTTTTCGTACAACTTCATATAAATCGCTGTAACTTTTGATAGAAGACTCAGACAAAGATGTTTATGGCTTTATCTTATAGAACTCAATATCCCCGTGCTGGGCAAACAGGTTTTGCAGCCGTTTGAGCTAAGATTTTAAAATTATTCACATAATGAAAACCTATACTTTGTCTCGGGCGAGTTTCCCATTCAAATGCATGTAACAGTGAGAAACGCATTGTCTTGGCGAAATAAAGCGTTTTCGTACAACTTCATATAAATCGCTGTAACTTTTGATAGAAGACTCAGACAAAGATGTTTATGGCTTTATCTTATAGAACTCAATATCCCCGTGCTGGGCAAACAGGTTTTGCAGCCGTTTGAGCTAAGATTTTAAAATTATTCACATAATGAAAACCTATACTTTGTCTCGGGCGAGTTTCCCATTCAAATGCATGTAACAGTGAGAAACGCATTGTCTTGGCGAAATAAAGCGTTTTCGTACAACTTCATATAAATCGCTGTAACTTTTGATAGAAGACTCAGACAAAGATGTTTATGGCTTTATCTTATAGAACTCAATATCCCCGTGCTGGGCAAACAGGTTTTGCAGCCGTTTGAGCTAAGATTTTAAAATTATTCACATAATGAAAACCTATACTTTGTTTCAGGCGAGTTTCCCATTCAAATGCATGTAACAGTGAGAAACGCATTGTCTTGGCGAAATAAAGCGTTTTCGTACAACTTCATATAAATCGCTGTAACTTTTGATAGAAGACTCAGACAAACATGTTTATGGCTTTATCTTATAGAACTCAATATCCCCGTGCTGGGCAAACAGGTTTTGCAGCCGTTTGAGCTAAGATTTTAAAATTATTCACATAATGAAAACCTATACTTTGTTTCAGGCAAGTTTCCCATTCAAATGCATGGAACAGTGAGAAACGCATTGTCTTGGCGAAAGAAAGCGTTTTCGTACAACTTCATATAAATCGCTGTAACTTTTGATAGAAGACTCAGACAAAGATGTTTATGGCTTTATCTTATAGAACTCAATATCCCCGTGCTGGGCAAACAGGTTTTGCAGCCGTTTGAGCTAAGATTTTAAAATTATTCACATAATGAAAACCTATACTTTGTTTCAGGCAAGTTTCCCATTCAAATGCATGTAACAGTGAGAAACACACTGTCTTGGCGAAAGAAAGCGTTTTCGTACAACTTCATATAAATCGCTGTAACTTTTGATAGAAGACTCAGACAAAGATGTTTATGGCTTTATCTTATAGAACTCAATATCCCCGTGCTGGGCAAACAGGTTTTGCAGCCGTTTGAGCTAAGATTTTAAAATTATTCACATAATGAAAACCTATACTTTGTTTCAGGCGAGTTTCCCATTCAAATGCATGTAACAGTGAGAAACACACTGTCTTGGCGAAAGAAAGCGTTTTCGTACAACTTCATATAAATCGCTGTAACTTTTGATAGAAGACTCAGAAACACATGTTTATGGCTTTATCTTATAGAACTCAATATCCCCGTGCTGGGCAAACAGGTTTTGCAGCCGTTTGAGCTAAGATTTTAAAATTATTCACATAATGAAAACCTATACTTTGTTTCAGGCGAGTTTCCCATTCAAATGCATGTAACAGTGAGAAACGCATTGTCTTGGCGAAATAAAGCGTTTTCGTACAACTTCATATAAATCGCTGTAACTTTTGATAGAAGACTCAGACAAAGATGTTTATGGCTTTATCTTATAGAACTCAATATCCCCGTGCTGGGCAAACAGGTTTTGCAGCCGTTTGAGCTAAGATTTTAAAATTATTCACATAATGAAAACCTATACTTTGTTTCAGGCGAGTTTCCCATTCAAATGCATGTAACAGTGAGAAACACACTGTCTTGGCGAAAGAAAGCGTTTTCGTACAACTTCATATAAATCGCTGTAACTTTTGATAGAAGACTCAGAAACACATGTTTATGGCTTTATCTTATAGAACTCAATATCCCCGTGCTGGGCAAACAGGTTTTGCAGCCGTTTGAGCTAAGATTTTAAAATTATTCACATAATGAAAACCTATACTTTGTTTCAGGCAAGTTTCCCATTCAAATGCATGTAACAGTGAGAAACACACTGTCTTGGCGAAAGAAAGCATTTTCGTACAACTTCATATAAATCGCTGTAACTTTTGATAGAAGACTCAGACAAAGATGTTTATGGCTTTATCTTATAGAACTCAATATCCCCGTGCTGGGCAAACAGGTTTTGCAGCCGTTTGAGCTAAGATTTTAAAATTATTCACATAATGAAAACCTATACTTTGTTTCAGGCGAGTTTCCCATTCAAATGCATGTAACAGTGAGAAACACACTGTCTTGGCGAAAGAAAGCGTTTTCGTACAACTTCATATAAATCGCTGTAACTTTTGATAGAAGACTCAGAAACACATGTTTATGGCTTTATCTTATAGAACTCAATATCCCCGTGCTGGGCAAACAGGTTTTGCAGCCGTTTGAGCTAAGATTTTAAAATTATTCACATAATGAAAACCTATACTTTGTTTCAGGCGAGTTTCCCATTCAAATGCATGTAACAGTGAGAAACGCATTGTCTTGGCGAAATAAAGCGTTTTCGTACAACTTCATATAAATCGCTGTAACTTTTGATAGAAGACTCAGACAAACATGTTTATGGCTTTATCTTATAGAACTCAATATCCCCGTGCTGGGCAAACAGGTTTTGCAGCCGTTTGAGCTAAGATTTTAAAATTATTCACATAATGAAAACCTATACTTTGTTTCAGGCGAGTTTCCCATTCAAATGCATGTAACAGTGAGAAACACACTGTCTTGGCGAAAGAAAGCGTTTTCGTACAACTTCATATAAATCGCTGTAACTTTTGATAGAAGACTCAGAAACACATGTTTATGGCTTTATCTTATAGAACTCAATATCCCCGTGCTGGGCAAACAGGTTTTGCAGCCGTTTGAGCTAAGATTTTAAAATTATTCACATAATGAAAACCTATACTTTGTTTCAGGCAAGTTTCCCATTCAAATGCATGTAACAGTGAGAAACACACTGTCTTGGCGAAAGAAAGCATTTTCGTACAACTTCATATAAATCGCTGTAACTTTTGATAGAAGACTCAGACAAAGATGTTTATGGCTTTATCTTATAGAACTCAATATCCCCGTGCTGGGCAAACAGGTTTTGCAGCCGTTTGAGCTAAGATTTTAAAATTATTCACATAATGAAAACCTATACTTTGTTTCAGGCGAGTTTCCCATTCAAATGCATGTAACAGTGAGAAACACACTGTCTTGGCGAAAGAAAGCGTTTTCGTACAACTTCATATAAATCGCTGTAACTTTTGATAGAAGACTCAGAAACACATGTTTATGGCTTTATCTTATAGAACTCAATATCCCCGTGCTGGGCAAACAGGTTTTGCAGCCGTTTGAGCTAAGATTTTAAAATTATTCACATAATGAAAACCTATACTTTGTTTCAGGCGAGTTTCCCATTCAAATGCATGTAACAGTGAGAAACACACTGTCTTGGCGAAAGAAAGCGTTTTCGTACAACTTCATATAAATCGCTGTAACTTTTGATAGAAGACTCAGAAACACATGTTTATGGCTTTATCTTATAGAACTCAATATCCCCGTGCTGGGCAAACAGGTTTTGCAGCCGTTTGAGCTAAGATTTTAAAATTATTCACATAATGAAAACCTATACTTTGTTTCAGGCGAGTTTCCCATTCAAATGCATGTAACAGTGAGAAACGCATTGTCTTGGCGAAATAAAGCGTTTTCGTACAACTTCATATAAATCGCTGTAACTTTTGATAGAAGACTCAGACAAACATGTTTATGGCTTTATCTTATAGAACTCAATATCCCCGTGCTGGGCAAACAGGTTTTGCAGCCGTTTGAGCTAAGATTTTAAAATTATTCACATAATGAAAACCTATACTTTGTTTCAGGCGAGTTTCCCATTCAAATGCATGTAACAGTGAGAAACACACTGTCTTGGCGAAAGAAAGCGTTTTCGTACAACTTCATATAAATCGCTGTAACTTTTGATAGAAGACTCAGAAACACATGTTTATGGCTTTATCTTATAGAACTCAATATCCCCGTGCTGGGCAAACAGGTTTTGCAGCCGTTTGAGCTAAGATTTTAAAATTATTCACATAATGAAAACCTATACTTTGTTTCAGGCAAGTTTCCCATTCAAATGCATGTAACAGTGAGAAACACACTGTCTTGGCGAAAGAAAGCATTTTCGTACAACTTCATATAAATCGCTGTAACTTTTGATAGAAGACTCAGACAAAGATGTTTATGGCTTTATCTTATAGAACTCAATATCCCCGTGCTGGGCAAACAGGTTTTGCAGCCGTTTGAGCTAAGATTTTAAAATTATTCACATAATGAAAACCTATACTTTGTTTCAGGCGAGTTTCCCATTCAAATGCATGTAACAGTGAGAAACACACTGTCTTGGCGAAAGAAAGCGTTTTCGTACAACTTCATATAAATCGCTGTAACTTTTGATAGAAGACTCAGAAACACATGTTTATGGCTTTATCTTATAGAACTCAATATCCCCGTGCTGGGCAAACAGGTTTTGCAGCCGTTTGAGCTAAGATTTTAAAATTATTCACATAATGAAAACCTATACTTTGTTTCAGGCAAGTTTCCCATTCAAATGCATGTAACAGTGAGAAACACACTGTCTTGGCGAAAGAAAGCATTTTCGTACAACTTCATATAAATCGCTGTAACTTTTGATAGAAGACTCAGACAAAGATGTTTATGGCTTTATCTTATAGAACTCAATATCCCCGTGCTGGGCAAACAGGTTTTGCAGCCGTTTGAGCTAAGATTTTAAAATTATTCACATAATGAAAACCTATACTTTGTCTCGGGCGAGTTTCCCATTCAAATGCATGTAACAGTGAGAAACACACTGTCTTGGCAAAAGAAAGCGTTTTCGTACAACTTCATATAAATCGCTGTAACTTTTGATAGAAGACTCAGACAAAGATGTTTATGGCTTTATCTTATAGAACTCAATATCCCCGTGCTGGGCAAACAGGTTTTGCAGCCGTTTGAGCTAAGATTTTAAAATTATTCACATAATGAAAACCTATACTTTGTTTCAGGCGAGTTTCCCATTCAAATGCATGTAACAGTGAGAAACACACTGTCTTGGCGAAAGAAAGCATTTTCGTACAACTTCATATAAATCGCTGTAACTTTTGATAGAAGACTCAGACAAAGATGTTTATGGCTTTATCTTATAGAACTCAATATCCCCGTGCTGGGCAAACAGGTTTTGCAGCCGTTTGAGCTAAGATTTTAAAATTATTCACATAATGAAAACCTATACATTGTTTCAGGCGAGTTTCCCATTCAAATGCATGTAACAGTGAGAAACGCATTGTCTTGGCGAAATAAAGCGTTTTCGTACAACTTCATATAAATCGCTGTAACTTTTGATAGAAGACTCAGACAAAGATGTTTATGGCTTTATCTTATAGAACTCAATATCCCCGTGCTGGGCAAACAGGTTTTGCAGCCGTTTGAGCTAAGATTTTAAAATTATTCACATAATGAAAACCTATACTTTGTCTCGGGCGAGTTTCCCATTCAAATGCATGTAACAGTGAGAAACGCATTGTCTTGGCGAAATAAAGCGTTTTTGAACAACTTCATATAAATCGCTGTAACTTTTGATAGAAGACTCAGACAAACATTTTTATGGCTTTATCTTATATAACTCAATATCCCCGTGCTGGGCAAACAGGTTTTGCAGCCGTTTGAGCTAAGATTTTAAAATTATTCACATAATGAAAACCTATACTTTGTCTCGGGCGAGTTTCCCATTCAAATGCATGTAACAGTGAGAAACGCATTGTCTTGGCGAAATAAAGCGTTTTTGAACAACTTCATATAAATCGCTGTAACTTTTGATAGAAGACTCAGACAAACATGTTTATGGCTTTATCTTATAGAACTCAATATCCCCGTGCTGGGCAAACAGGTTTTGCAGCCGTTTGAGCTAAGATTTTAAAATTATTCACATAATGAAAACCTATACTTTGTCTCGGGCGAGTTTCCCATTCAAATGCATGTAACAGTGAGAAACGCATTGTCTTGGCGAAATAAAGCGTTTTCGTACAACTTCATATAAATCGCTGTAACTTTTGATAGAAGACTCAGACAAAGATGTTTATGGCTTTATCTTATAGAACTCAATATCCCCGTGCTGGGCAAACAGGTTTTGCAGCCGTTTGAGCTAAGATTTTAAAATTATTCACATAATGAAAACCTATACATTGTTTCAGGCGAGTTTCCCATTCAAATGCATGTAACAGTGAGAAACGCATTGTCTTGGCGAAATAAAGCGTTTTCGTACAACTTCATATAAATCGCTGTAACTTTTGATAGAAGACTCAGACAAAGATGTTTATGGCTTTATCTTATAGAACTCAATATCCCCGTGCTGGGCAAACAGGTTTTGCAGCCGTTTGAGCTAAGATTTTAAAATTATTCACATAATGAAAACCTATACTTTGTTTCAGGCGAGTTTCCCATTCAAATGCATGTAACAGTGAGAAACACACTGTCTTGGCGAAAGAAAGCATTTTCGTACAACTTCATATAAATCGCTGTAACTTTTGATAGAAGACTCAGACAAAGATGTTTATGGCTTTATCTTATAGAACTCAATATCCCCGTGCTGGGCAAACAGGTTTTGCAGCCGTTTGAGCTAAGATTTTAAAATTATTCACATAATGAAAACCTATACTTTGTTTCAGGCAAGTTTCCCATTCAAATGCATGTAACAGTGAGAAACACACTGTCTTGGCGAAAGAAAGCGTTTTCGTACAACTTCATATAAATCGCTGTAACTTTTGATAGAAGACTCAGACAAAGATGTTTATGGCTTTATCTTATAGAACTCAATATCCCCGTGCTGGGCAAACAGGTTTTGCAGCCGTTTGAGCTAAGATTTTAAAATTATTCACATAATGAAAACCTATACTTTGTTTCAGGCAAGTTTCCCATTCAAATGCATGTAACAGTGAGAAACACACTGTCTTGGCGAAAGAAAGCGTTTTCGTACAACTTCATATAAATCGCTGTAACTTTTGATAGAAGACTCAGACAAACATGTTTATGGCTTTATCTTATAGAACTCAATATCCCCGTGCTGGGCAAACAGGTTTTGCAGCCGTTTGAGCTAAGATTTTAAAATTATTCACATAATGAAAACCTATACTTTGTTTCAGGCGAGTTTCCCATTCAAATGCATGTAACAGTGAGAAACACACTGTCTTGGCGAAAGAAAGCATTTTCGTACAACTTCATATAAATCGCTGTAACTTTTGATAGAAGACTCAGACAAAGATGTTTATGGCTTTATCTTATAGAACTCAATATCCCCGTGCTGGGCAAACAGGTTTTGCAGCCGTTTGAGCTAAGATTTTAAAATTATTCACATAATGAAAACCTATACTTTGTTTCAGGCGAGTTTCCCATTCAAATGCATGTAACAGTGAGAAACACACTGTCTTGGCAAAAGAAAGCGTTTTCGTACAACTTCATATAAATCGCTGTAACTTTTGATAGAAGACTCAGAAACACATGTTTATGGCTTTATCTTATAGAACTCAATATCCCCGTGCTGGGCAAACAGGTTTTGCAGCCGTTTGAGCTAAGATTTTAAAATTATTCACATAATGAAAACCTATACTTTGTTTCAGGCGAGTTTCCCATTCAAATGCATGTAACAGTGAGAAACGCATTGTCTTGGCGAAAGAAAGCGTTTTCGTACAACTTCATATAAATCGCTGTAACTTTTGATAGAAGACTCAGACAAACATGTTTATGGCTTTATCTTATAGAACTCAATATCCCCGTGCTGGGCAAACAGGTTTTGCAGCCGTTTGAGCTAAGATTTTAAAATTATTCACATAATGAAAACCTATACTTTGTTTCAGGCGAGTTTCCCATTCAAATGCATGTAACAGTGAGAAACACACTGTCTTGGCGAAAGAAAGCATTTTCGTACAACTTCATATAAATCGCTGTAACTTTTGATAGAAGACTCAGACAAACATGTTTATGGCTTTATCTTATAGAACTCAATATCCCCGTGCTGGGCAAACAGGTTTTGCAGCCGTTTGAGCTAAGATTTTAAAATTATTCACATAATGAAAACCTATACTTTGTTTCAGGCGAGTTTCCCATTCAAATGCATGTAACAGTGAGAAACACACTGTCTTGGCGAAAGAAAGCATTTTCGTACAACTTCATATAAATCGCTGTAACTTTTGATAGAAGACTCAGACAAAGATGTTTATGGCTTTATCTTATAGAACTCAATATCCCCGTGCTGGGCAAACAGGTTTTGCAGCCGTTTGAGCTAAGATTTTAAAATTATTCACATAATGAAAACCTATACTTTGTCTCGGGCGAGTTTCCCATTCAAATGCATGTAACAGTGAGAAACGCATTGTCTTGGCGAAATAAAGCGTTTTTGAACAACTTCATATAAATCGCTGTAACTTTTGATAGAAGACTCAGACAAACATGTTTATGGCTTTATCTTATAGAACTCAATATCCCCGTGCTGGGCAAACAGGTTTTGCAGCCGTTTGAGCTAAGATTTTAAAATTATTCACATAATGAAAACCTATACTTTGTTTCAGGCGAGTTTCCCATTCAAATGCATGTAACAGTGAGAAACGCATTGTCTTGGCGAAATAAAGCGTTTTCGTACAACTTCATATAAATCGCTGTAACTTTTGATAGAAGACTCAGACAAAGATGTTTATGGCTTTATCTTATAGAACTCAATATCCCCGTGCTGGGCAAACAGGTTTTGCAGCCGTTTGAGCTAAGATTTTAAAATTATTCACATAATGAAAACCTATACTTTGTTTCAGGCAAGTTTCCCATTCAAATGCATGTAACAGTGAGAAACACACTGTCTTGGCGAAAGAAAGCGTTTTCGTACAACTTCATATAAATCGCTGTAACTTTTGATAGAAGACTCAGAAACACATGTTTATGGCTTTATCTTATAGAACTCAATATCCCCGTGCTGGGCAAACAGGTTTTGCAGCCGTTTGAGCTAAGATTTTAAAATTATTCACATAATGAAAACCTATACTTTGTTTCAGGCGAGTTTCCCATTCAAATGCATGTAACAGTGAGAAACACACTGTCTTGGCGAAAGAAAGCATTTTCGTACAACTTCATATAAATCGCTGTAACTTTTGATAGAAGACTCAGACAAAGATGTTTATGGCTTTATCTTATAGAACTCAATATCCCCGTGCTGGGCAAACAGGTTTTGCAGCCGTTTGAGCTAAGATTTTAAAATTATTCACATAATGAAAACCTATACTTTGTTTCAGGCGAGTTTCCCATTCAAATGCATGTAACAGTGAGAAACGCATTGTCTTGGCAAAATAAAGCGTTTTCGTACAACTTCATATAAATCGCTGTAACTTTTGATAGAAGACTCAGACAAACATGTTTATGGCTTTATCTTATAGAACTCAATATCCCCGTGCTGGGCAAACAGGTTTTGCAGCCGTTTGAGCTAAGATTTTAAAATTATTCACATAATGAAAACCTATACTTTGTTTCAGGCGAGTTTCCCATTCAAATGCATGTAACAGTGAGAAACACACTGTCTTGGCGAAAGAAAGCATTTTCGTACAACTTCATATAAATCGCTGTAACTTTTGATAGAAGACTCAGACAAAGATGTTTATGGCTTTATCTTATAGAACTCAATGTCCCCGTGCTGGGCAAACAGGTTTTGCAGCCGTTTGAGCTAAGATTTTAAAATTATTCACATAATGAAAACCTATACTTTGTTTCAGGCGAGTTTCCCATTCAAATGCATGTAACAGTGAGAAACACACTGTCTTGGCGAAAGAAAGCATTTTCGTACAACTTCATATAAATCGCTGTAACTTTTGATAGAAGACTCAGACAAAGATGTTTATGGCTTTATCTTATAGAACTCAATATCCCCGTGCTGGGCAAACAGGTTTTGCAGCCGTTTGAGCTAAGATTTTAAAATTATTCACATAATGAAAACCTATACTTTGTCTCGGGCGAGTTTCCCATTCAAATGCATGTAACAGTGAGAAACGCATTGTCTTGGCGAAATAAAGCGTTTTTGAACAACTTCATATAAATCGCTGTAACTTTTGATAGAAGACTCAGACAAACATGTTTATGGCTTTATCTTATAGAACTCAATATCCCCGTGCTGGGCAAACAGGTTTTGCAGCCGTTTGAGCTAAGATTTTAAAATTATTCACATAATGAAAACCTATACTTTGTCTCGGGCGAGTTTCCCATTCAAATGCATGTAACAGTGAGAAACGCATTGTCTTGGCGAAATAAAGCGTTTTTGAACAACTTCATATAAATCGCTGTAACTTTTGATAGAAGACTCAGACAAAGATGTTTATGGCTTTATCTTATAGAACTCAATATCCCCGTGCTGGGCAAACAGGTTTTGCAGCCGTTTGAGCTAAGATTTTAAAATTATTCACATAATGAAAACCTATACTTTGTTTCAGGCGAGTTTCCCATTCAAATGCATGTAACAGTGAGAAACGCATTGTCTTGGCGAAATAAAGCGTTTTCGTACAACTTCATATAAATCGCTGTAACTTTTGATAGAAGACTCAGACAAAGATGTTTATGGCTTTATCTTATAGAACTCAATATCCCCGTGCTGGGCAAACAGGTTTTGCAGCCGTTTGAGCTAAGATTTTAAAATTATTCACATAATGAAAACCTATACTTTGTTTCAGGCAAGTTTCCCATTCAAATGCATGTAACAGTGAGAAACACACTGTCTTGGCGAAAGAAAGCGTTTTCGTACAACTTCATATAAATCGCTGTAACTTTTGATAGAAGACTCAGAAACACATGTTTATGGCTTTATCTTATAGAACTCAATATCCCCGTGCTGGGCAAACAGGTTTTGCAGCCGTTTGAGCTAAGATTTTAAAATTATTCACATAATGAAAACCTATACTTTGTTTCAGGCGAGTTTCCCATTCAAATGCATGTAACAGTGAGAAACACAGTGTCTTGGCAAAAGAAAGCGTTTTCGTACAACTTCATATAAATCGCTGTAACTTTTGATAGAAGACTCAGACAAACATGTTTATGGCTTTATCTTATAGAACTCAATATCCCCGTGCTGGGCAAACAGGTTTTGCAGCCGTTTGAGCTAAGATTTTAAAATTATTCACATAATGAAAACCTATACTTTGTTTCAGGCGAGTTTCCCATTCAAATGCATGTAACAGTGAGAAACACAGTGTCTTGGCGAAAGAAAGCGTTTTCGTACAACTTCATATAAATCGCTGTAACTTTTGATAGAAGACTCAGACAAAGATGTTCATGGCTTTATCTTATAGAACTCAATATCCCCGTGCTGGGCAAACAGGTTTTGCAGCCGTTTGAGCTAAGATTTTAAAATTATTCACATAATGAAAACCTATACTTTGTTTCAGGCGAGTTTCCCATTCAAATGCATGTAACAGTGAGAAACAGTGTCTTGGCAAAAGAAAGCGTTTTTGTACAACTTCATATAAATCGCTGTAACTTTTGATAGAAGACTCAGACAAACATGTTTATGGCTTTATCTTATAGAACTCAATATCCCCGTGCTGGGCAAACAGGTTTTGCAGCCGTTTGAGCTAAGATTTTAAAATTATTCACATAATGAAAACCTATACTTTGTTTCAGGCGAGTTTCCCATTCAAATGCATGTAACAGTGAGAAACACAGTGTCTTGGCGAAAGAAAGCGTTTTCGTACAACTTCATATAAATCGCTGTAACTTTTGATAGAAGACTCAGAAACACATGTTTAAGGCTTTATCTTATAGAACTCAATATCCCCGTGCTGGGCAAACAGGTTTTGCAGCCGTTTGAGCTAAGATTTTAAAATTATTCACATAATGAAAACCTATACTTTGTCTCGGGCGAGTTTCCCATTCAAATGCATGTAACAGTGAGAAACGCATTGTCTTGGCGAAATAAAGCGTTTTTGAACAACTTCATATAAATCGCTGTAACTTTTGATAGAAGACTCAGACAAACATGTTTATGGCTTTATCTTATAGAACTCAATATCCCCGTGCTGGGCAAACAGGTTTTGCAGCCGTTTGAGCTAAGATTTTAAAATTATTCACATAATGAAAACCTATACTTTGTTTCAGGCGAGTTTCCCATTCAAATGCATGTAACAGTGAGAAACACACTGTCTTGGCGAAAGAAAGCGTTTTCGTACAACTTCATATAAATCGCTGTAACTTTTGATAGAAGACTCAGAAACACATGTTTAAGGCTTTATCTTATAGAACTCAATATCCCCGTGCTGGGCAAACAGGTTTTGCAGCCGTTTGAGCTAAGATTTTAAAATTATTCACATAATGAAAACCTATACTTTGTCTCGGGCGAGTTTCCCATTCAAATGCATGTAACAGTGAGAAACGCATTGTCTTGGCGAAATAAAGCGTTTTTGAACAACTTCATATAAATCGCTGTAACTTTTGATAGAAGACTCAGACAAACATTTTTATGGCTTTATCTTATATAACTCAATATCCCCGTGCTGGGCAAACAGGTTTTGCAGCCGTTTGAGCTAAGATTTTAAAATTATTCACATAATGAAAACCTATACTTTGTTTCAGGCGAGTTTCCCATTCAAATGCATGTAACAGTGAGAAACGCATTGTCTTGGCGAAAGAAAGCGTTTTCGTACAACTTCATATAAATCGCTGTAACTTTTGATAGAAGACTCAGACAAAGATGTTTATGGCTTTATCTTATATAACTCAATATCCCCGTGCTGGGCAAACAGGTTTTGCAGCCGTTTGAGCTAAGATTTTAAAATTATTCACATAATGAAAACCTATACTTTGTCTCGGGCGAGTTTCCCATTCAAATGCATGTAACAGTGAGAAACACACTGTCTTGGCGAAAGAAAGCGTTTTCGTACAACTTCATATAAATCGCTGTAACTTTTGATAGAAGACTCAGACAAAGATGTTTATGGCTTTATCTTATAGAACTCAATATCCCCGTGCTGGGCAAACAGGTTTTGCAGCCGTTTGAGCTAAGATTTTAAAATTATTCACATAATGAAAACCTATACTTTGTTTCAGGCGAGTTTCCCATTCAAATGCATGTAACAGTGAGAAACACACTGTCTTGGCGAAAGAAAGCGTTTTTGTACAACTTCATATAAATCGCTGTAACTTTTGATAGAAGACTCAGAAACACATGTTTATGGCTTTATCTTATAGAACTCAATATCCCCGTGCTGGGCAAACAGGTTTTGCAGCCGTTTGAGCTAAGATTTTAAAATTATTCACATAATGAAAACCTATACTTTGTTTCAGGCGAGTTTCCCATTCAAATGCATGTAACAGTGAGAAACACACTGTCTTGGCGAAAGAAAGCGTTTTTGAACAACTTCATATAAATCGCTGTAACTTTTGATAGAAGACTCAGACAAAGATGTTCATGGCTTTATCTTATAGAACTCAATATCCCCGTGCTGGGCAAACAGGTTTTGCAGCCGTTTGAGCTAAGATTTTAAAATTATTCACATAATGAAAACCTATACTTTGTTTCAGGCGAGTTTCCCATTCAAATGCATGTAACAGTGAGAAACACAGTGTCTTGGCAAAAGAAAGCGTTTTCGTACAACTTCATATAAATCGCTGTAACTTTTGATAGAAGACTCAGAAACATATGTTTATGGCTTTATCTTATAGAACTCAATATCCCCGTGCTGGGCAAACAGGTTTTGCAGCCGTTTGAGCTAAGATTTTAAAATTATTCACATAATGAAAACCTATACTTTGTTTCAGGCGAGTTTCCCATTCAAATGCATGTAACAGTGAGAAACACAGTGTCTTGGCGAAAGAAAGCGTTTTCGTACAACTTCATATAAATCGCTGTAACTTTTGATAGAAGACTCAGACAAAGATGTTCATGGCTTTATCTTATAGAACTCAATATCCCCGTGCTGGGCAAACAGGTTTTGCAGCCGTTTGAGCTAAGATTTTAAAATTATTCACATAATGAAAACCTATACTTTGTTTCAGGCGAGTTTCCCATTCAAATGCATGTAACAGTGAGAAACACAGTGTCTTGGCAAAAGAAAGCGTTTTCGTACAACTTCATATAAATCGCTGTAACTTTTGATAGAAGACTCAGACAAACATGTTTATGGCTTTATCTTATAGAACTCAATATCCCCGTGCTGGGCAAACAGGTTTTGCAGCCGTTTGAGCTAAGATTTTAAAATTATTCACATAATGAAAACCTATACTTTGTTTCAGGCGAGTTTCCCATTCAAATGCATGTAACAGTGAGAAACACACTGTCTTGGCGAAAGAAAGCGTTTTCGTACAACTTCATATAAATCGCTGTAACTTTTGATAGAAGACTCAGACAAAGATGTTTATGGCTTTATCTTATAGAACTCAATATCCCCGTGCTGGGCAAACAGGTTTTGCAGCCGTTTGAGCTAAGATTTTAAAATTATTCACATAATGAAAACCTATACTTTGTCTCGGGCGAGTTTCCCATTCAAATGCATGTAACAGTGAGAAACGCATTGTCTTGGCGAAATAAAGCGTTTTTGAACAACTTCATATAAATCGCTGTAACTTTTGATAGAAGACTCAGACAAACATTTTTATGGCTTTATCTTATATAACTCAATATCCCCGTGCTGGGCAAACAGGTTTTGCAGCCGTTTGAGCTAAGATTTTAAAATTATTCACATAATGAAAACCTATACTTTGTTTCAGGCGAGTTTCCCATTCAAATGCATGTAACAGTGAGAAACACAGTGTCTTGGCAAAAGAAAGCGTTTTCGTACAACTTCATATAAATCGCTGTAACTTTTGATAGAAGACTCAGACAAACATGTTTATGGCTTTATCTTATAGAACTCAATATCCCCGTGCTGGGCAAACAGGTTTTGCAGCCGTTTGAGCTAAGATTTTAAAATTATTCACATAATGAAAACCTATACTTTGTTTCAGGCGAGTTTCCCATTCAAATGCATGTAACAGTGAGAAACACACTGTCTTGGCGAAAGAAAGCGTTTTCGTACAACTTCATATAAATCGCTGTAACTTTTGATAGAAGACTCAGACAAAGATGTTCATGGCTTTATCTTATAGAACTCAATATCCCCGTGCTGGGCAAACAGGTTTTGCAGCCGTTTGAGCTAAGATTTTAAAATTATTCACATAATGAAAACCTATACTTTGTTTCAGGCGAGTTTCCCATTCAAATGCATGTAACAGTGAGAAACAGTGTCTTGGCAAAAGAAAGCGTTTTCGTACAACTTCATATAAATCGCTGTAACTTTTGATAGAAGACTCAGACAAACATGTTTATGGCTTTATCTTATAGAACTCAATATCCCCGTGCTGGGCAAACAGGTTTTGCAGCCGTTTGAGCTAAGATTTTAAAATTATTCACATAATGAAAACCTATACTTTGTTTCAGGCGAGTTTCCCATTCAAATGCATGTAACAGTGAGAAACACAGTGTCTTGGCGAAAGAAAGCGTTTTCGTACAACTTCATATAAATCGCTGTAACTTTTGATAGAAGACTCAGAAACACATGTTTAAGGCTTTATCTTATAGAACTCAATATCCCCGTGCTGGGCAAACAGGTTTTGCAGCCGTTTGAGCTAAGATTTTAAAATTATTCACATAATGAAAACCTATACTTTGTCTCGGGCGAGTTTCCCATTCAAATGCATGTAACAGTGAGAAACGCATTGTCTTGGCGAAATAAAGCGTTTTTGAACAACTTCATATAAATCGCTGTAACTTTTGATAGAAGACTCAGACAAACATGTTTATGGCTTTATCTTATAGAACTCAATATCCCCGTGCTGGGCAAACAGGTTTTGCAGCCGTTTGAGCTAAGATTTTAAAATTATTCACATAATGAAAACCTATACTTTGTTTCAGGCGAGTTTCCCATTCAAATGCATGTAACAGTGAGAAACACAGTGTCTTGGCGAAAGAAAGCGTTTTCGTACAACTTCATATAAATCGCTGTAACTTTTGATAGAAGACTCAGAAACACATGTTTAAGGCTTTATCTTATAGAACTCAATATCCCCGTGCTGGGCAAACAGGTTTTGCAGCCGTTTGAGCTAAGATTTTAAAATTATTCACATAATGAAAACCTATACTTTGTCTCGGGCGAGTTTCCCATTCAAATGCATGTAACAGTGAGAAACGCATTGTCTTGGCGAAATAAAGCGTTTTTGAACAACTTCATATAAATCGCTGTAACTTTTGATAGAAGACTCAGACAAACATTTTTATGGCTTTATCTTATATAACTCAATATCCCCGTGCTGGGCAAACAGGTTTTGCAGCCGTTTGAGCTAAGATTTTAAAATTATTCACATAATGAAAACCTATACTTTGTTTCAGGCGAGTTTCCCATTCAAATGCATGTAACAGTGAGAAACGCATTGTCTTGGCGAAAGAAAGCGTTTTCGTACAACTTCATATAAATCGCTGTAACTTTTGATAGAAGACTCAGACAAACATGTTTATGGCTTTATCTTATATAACTCAATATCCCCGTGCTGGGCAAACAGGTTTTGCAGCCGTTTGAGCTAAGATTTTAAAATTATTCACATAATGAAAACCTATACTTTGTTTCAGGCGAGTTTCCCATTCAAATGCATGTAACAGTGAGAAACACACTGTCTTGGCGAAAGAAAGCGTTTTTGAACAACTTCATATAAATCGCTGTAACTTTTGATAGAAGACTCAGAAACATATGTTTATGGCTTTATCTTATAGAACTCAATATCCCCGTGCTGGGCAAACAGGTTTTGCAGCCGTTTGAGCTAAGATTTTAAAATTATTCACATAATGAAAACCTATACTTTGTTTCAGGCGAGTTTCCCATTCAAATGCATGTAACAGTGAGAAACACACTGTCTTGGCGAAAGAAAGCGTTTTTGAACAACTTCATATAAATCGCTGTAACTTTTGATAGAAGACTCAGAAACATATGTTTATGGCTTTATCTTATAGAACTCAATATCCCCGTGCTGGGCAAACAGGTTTTGCAGCCGTTTGAGCTAAGATTTTAAAATTATTCACATAATGAAAACCTATACTTTGTTTCAGGCGAGTTTCCCATTCAAATGCATGTAACAGTGAGAAACACAGTGTCTTGGCAAAAGAAAGCGTTTTCGTACAACTTCATATAAATCGCTGTAACTTTTGATAGAAGACTCAGAAACATATGTTTATGGCTTTATCTTATAGAACTCAATATCCCCGTGCTGGGCAAACAGGTTTTGCAGCCGTTTGAGCTAAGATTTTAAAATTATTCACATAATGAAAACCTATACTTTGTTTCAGGCGAGTTTCCCATTCAAATGCATGTAACAGTGAGAAACACAGTGTCTTGGCGAAAGAAAGCGTTTTCGTACAACTTCATATAAATCGCTGTAACTTTTGATAGAAGACTCAGACAAAGATGTTCATGGCTTTATCTTATAGAACTCAATATCCCCGTGCTGGGCAAACAGGTTTTGCAGCCGTTTGAGCTAAGATTTTAAAATTATTCACATAATGAAAACCTATACTTTGTTTCAGGCGAGTTTCCCATTCAAATGCATGTAACAGTGAGAAACACAGTGTCTTGGCAAAAGAAAGCGTTTTCGTACAACTTCATATAAATCGCTGTAACTTTTGATAGAAGACTCAGACAAACATGTTTATGGCTTTATCTTATAGAACTCAATATCCCCGTGCTGGGCAAACAGGTTTTGCAGCCGTTTGAGCTAAGATTTTAAAATTATTCACATAATGAAAACCTATACTTTGTTTCAGGCGAGTTTCCCATTCAAATGCATGTAACAGTGAGAAACACAGTGTCTTGGCAAAAGAAAGCGTTTTCGTACAACTTCATATAAATCGCTGTAACTTTTGATAGAAGACTCAGAAACATATGTTTATGGCTTTATCTTATAGAACTCAATATCCCCGTGCTGGGCAAACAGGTTTTGCAGCCGTTTGAGCTAAGATTTTAAAATTATTCACATAATGAAAACCTATACTTTGTTTCAGGCGAGTTTCCCATTCAAATGCATGTAACAGTGAGAAACACAGTGTCTTGGCGAAAGAAAGCGTTTTCGTACAACTTCATATAAATCGCTGTAACTTTTGATAGAAGACTCAGAAACACATGTTTAAGGCTTTATCTTATAGAACTCAATATCCCCGTGCTGGGCAAACAGGTTTTGCAGCCGTTTGAGCTAAGATTTTAAAATTATTCACATAATGAAAACCTATACTTTGTCTCGGGCGAGTTTCCCATTCAAATGCATGTAACAGTGAGAAACGCATTGTCTTGGCGAAATAAAGCGTTTTTGAACAACTTCATATAAATCGCTGTAACTTTTGATAGAAGACTCAGACAAACATTTTTATGGCTTTATCTTATATAACTCAATATCCCCGTGCTGGGCAAACAGGTTTTGCAGCCGTTTGAGCTAAGATTTTAAAATTATTCACATAATGAAAACCTATACTTTGTTTCAGGCGAGTTTCCCATTCAAATGCATGTAACAGTGAGAAACGCATTGTCTTGGCGAAAGAAAGCGTTTTCGTACAACTTCATATAAATCGCTGTAACTTTTGATAGAAGACTCAGACAAACATGTTTATGGCTTTATCTTATATAACTCAATATCCCCGTGCTGGGCAAACAGGTTTTGCAGCCGTTTGAGCTAAGATTTTAAAATTATTCACATAATGAAAACCTATACTTTGTCTCGGGCGAGTTTCCCATTCAAATGCATGTAACAGTGAGAAACGCATTGTCTTGGCGAAATAAAGCGTTTTTGAACAACTTCATATAAATCGCTGTAACTTTTGATAGAAGACTCAGACAAACATGTTTATGGCTTTATCTTATAGAACTCAATATCCCCGTGCTGGGCAAACAGGTTTTGCAGCCGTTTGAGCTAAGATTTTAAAATTATTCACATAATGAAAACCTATACTTTGTTTCAGGCGAGTTTCCCATTCAAATGCATGTAACAGTGAGAAACACACTGTCTTGGCGAAAGAAAGCGTTTTTGAACAACTTCATATAAATCGCTGTAACTTTTGATAGAAGACTCAGACAAAGATGTTCATGGCTTTATCTTATAGAACTCAATATCCCCGTGCTGGGCAAACAGGTTTTGCAGCCGTTTGAGCTAAGATTTTAAAATTATTCACATAATGAAAACCTATACTTTGTTTCAGGCGAGTTTCCCATTCAAATGCATGTAACAGTGAGAAACACAGTGTCTTGGCAAAAGAAAGCGTTTTCGTACAACTTCATATAAATCGCTGTAACTTTTGATAGAAGACTCAGAAACATATGTTTATGGCTTTATCTTATAGAACTCAATATCCCCGTGCTGGGCAAACAGGTTTTGCAGCCGTTTGAGCTAAGATTTTAAAATTATTCACATAATGAAAACCTATACTTTGTTTCAGGCGAGTTTCCCATTCAAATGCATGTAACAGTGAGAAACACAGTGTCTTGGCGAAAGAAAGCGTTTTCGTACAACTTCATATAAATCGCTGTAACTTTTGATAGAAGACTCAGACAAAGATGTTCATGGCTTTATCTTATAGAACTCAATATCCCCGTGCTGGGCAAACAGGTTTTGCAGCCGTTTGAGCTAAGATTTTAAAATTATTCACATAATGAAAACCTATACTTTGTTTCAGGCGAGTTTCCCATTCAAATGCATGTAACAGTGAGAAACACAGTGTCTTGGCAAAAGAAAGCGTTTTCGTACAACTTCATATAAATCGCTGTAACTTTTGATAGAAGACTCAGACAAACATGTTTATGGCTTTATCTTATAGAACTCAATATCCCCGTGCTGGGCAAACAGGTTTTGCAGCCGTTTGAGCTAAGATTTTAAAATTATTCACATAATGAAAACCTATACTTTGTTTCAGGCGAGTTTCCCATTCAAATGCATGTAACAGTGAGAAACACAGTGTCTTGGCAAAAGAAAGCGTTTTCGTACAACTTCATATAAATCGCTGTAACTTTTGATAGAAGACTCAGAAACATATGTTTATGGCTTTATCTTATAGAACTCAATATCCCCGTGCTGGGCAAACAGGTTTTGCAGCCGTTTGAGCTAAGATTTTAAAATTATTCACATAATGAAAACCTATACTTTGTTTCAGGCGAGTTTCCCATTCAAATGCATGTAACAGTGAGAAACACAGTGTCTTGGCGAAAGAAAGCGTTTTCGTACAACTTCATATAAATCGCTGTAACTTTTGATAGAAGACTCAGACAAAGATGTTCATGGCTTTATCTTATAGAACTCAATATCCCCGTGCTGGGCAAACAGGTTTTGCAGCCGTTTGAGCTAAGATTTTAAAATTATTCACATAATGAAAACCTATACTTTGTTTCAGGCGAGTTTCCCATTCAAATGCATGTAACAGTGAGAAACACAGTGTCTTGGCAAAAGAAAGCGTTTTCGTACAACTTCATATAAATCGCTGTAACTTTTGATAGAAGACTCAGACAAACATGTTTATGGCTTTATCTTATAGAACTCAATATCCCCGTGCTGGGCAAACAGGTTTTGCAGCCGTTTGAGCTAAGATTTTAAAATTATTCACATAATGAAAACCTATACTTTGTTTCAGGCGAGTTTCCCATTCAAATGCATGTAACAGTGAGAAACACACTGTCTTGGCGAAAGAAAGCGTTTTCGTACAACTTCATATAAATCGCTGTAACTTTTGATAGAAGACTCAGAAACACATGTTTATGGCTTTATCTTATAGAACTCAATATCCCCGTGCTGGGCAAACAGGTTTTGCAGCCGTTTGAGCTAAGATTTTAAAATTATTCACATAATGAAAACCTATACTTTGTCTCGGGCGAGTTTCCCATTCAAATGCATGTAACAGTGAGAAACGCATTGTCTTGGCGAAATAAAGCGTTTTTGAACAACTTCATATAAATCGCTGTAACTTTTGATAGAAGACTCAGACAAACATTTTTATGGCTTTATCTTATATAACTCAATATCCCCGTGCTGGGCAAACAGGTTTTGCAGCCGTTTGAGCTAAGATTTTAAAATTATTCACATAATGAAAACCTATACTTTGTTTCAGGCGAGTTTCCCATTCAAATGCATGTAACAGTGAGAAACACAGTGTCTTGGCAAAAGAAAGCGTTTTCGTACAACTTCATATAAATCGCTGTAACTTTTGATAGAAGACTCAGAAACATATGTTTATGGCTTTATCTTATAGAACTCAATATCCCCGTGCTGGGCAAACAGGTTTTGCAGCCGTTTGAGCTAAGATTTTAAAATTATTCACATAATGAAAACCTATACTTTGTTTCAGGCGAGTTTCCCATTCAAATGCATGTAACAGTGAGAAACACAGTGTCTTGGCGAAAGAAAGCGTTTTCGTACAACTTCATATAAATCGCTGTAACTTTTGATAGAAGACTCAGACAAAGATGTTCATGGCTTTATCTTATAGAACTCAATATCCCCGTGCTGGGCAAACAGGTTTTGCAGCCGTTTGAGCTAAGATTTTAAAATTATTCACATAATGAAAACCTATACTTTGTTTCAGGCGAGTTTCCCATTCAAATGCATGTAACAGTGAGAAACACAGTGTCTTGGCAAAAGAAAGCGTTTTCGTACAACTTCATATAAATCGCTGTAACTTTTGATAGAAGACTCAGACAAACATGTTTATGGCTTTATCTTATAGAACTCAATATCCCCGTGCTGGGCAAACAGGTTTTGCAGCCGTTTGAGCTAAGATTTTAAAATTATTCACATAATGAAAACCTATACTTTGTTTCAGGCGAGTTTCCCATTCAAATGCATGTAACAGTGAGAAACACACTGTCTTGGCGAAAGAAAGCGTTTTCGTACAACTTCATATAAATCGCTGTAACTTTTGATAGAAGACTCAGAAACACATGTTTATGGCTTTATCTTATAGAACTCAATATCCCCGTGCTGGGCAAACAGGTTTTGCAGCCGTTTGAGCTAAGATTTTAAAATTATTCACATAATGAAAACCTATACTTTGTCTCGGGCGAGTTTCCCATTCAAATGCATGTAACAGTGAGAAACGCATTGTCTTGGCGAAATAAAGCGTTTTTGAACAACTTCATATAAATCGCTGTAACTTTTGATAGAAGACTCAGACAAACATTTTTATGGCTTTATCTTATATAACTCAATATCCCCGTGCTGGGCAAACAGGTTTTGCAGCCGTTTGAGCTAAGATTTTAAAATTATTCACATAATGAAAACCTATACTTTGTTTCAGGCGAGTTTCCCATTCAAATGCATGTAACAGTGAGAAACACAGTGTCTTGGCAAAAGAAAGCGTTTTCGTACAACTTCATATAAATCGCTGTAACTTTTGATAGAAGACTCAGAAACATATGTTTATGGCTTTATCTTATAGAACTCAATATCCCCGTGCTGGGCAAACAGGTTTTGCAGCCGTTTGAGCTAAGATTTTAAAATTATTCACATAATGAAAACCTATACTTTGTTTCAGGCGAGTTTCCCATTCAAATGCATGTAACAGTGAGAAACACAGTGTCTTGGCGAAAGAAAGCGTTTTCGTACAACTTCATATAAATCGCTGTAACTTTTGATAGAAGACTCAGAAACACATGTTTAAGGCTTTATCTTATAGAACTCAATATCCCCGTGCTGGGCAAACAGGTTTTGCAGCCGTTTGAGCTAAGATTTTAAAATTATTCACATAATGAAAACCTATACTTTGTCTCGGGCGAGTTTCCCATTCAAATGCATGTAACAGTGAGAAACGCATTGTCTTGGCGAAATAAAGCGTTTTTGAACAACTTCATATAAATCGCTGTAACTTTTGATAGAAGACTCAGACAAACATGTTTATGGCTTTATCTTATAGAACTCAATATCCCCGTGCTGGGCAAACAGGTTTTGCAGCCGTTTGAGCTAAGATTTTAAAATTATTCACATAATGAAAACCTATACTTTGTTTCAGGCGAGTTTCCCATTCAAATGCATGTAACAGTGAGAAACACAGTGTCTTGGCGAAAGAAAGCGTTTTCGTACAACTTCATATAAATCGCTGTAACTTTTGATAGAAGACTCAGAAACACATGTTTAAGGCTTTATCTTATAGAACTCAATATCCCCGTGCTGGGCAAACAGGTTTTGCAGCCGTTTGAGCTAAGATTTTAAAATTATTCACATAATGAAAACCTATACTTTGTCTCGGGCGAGTTTCCCATTCAAATGCATGTAACAGTGAGAAACGCATTGTCTTGGCGAAATAAAGCGTTTTTGAACAACTTCATATAAATCGCTGTAACTTTTGATAGAAGACTCAGAAACACATGTTTAAGGCTTTATCTTATAGAACTCAATATCCCCGTGCTGGGCAAACAGGTTTTGCAGCCGTTTGAGCTAAGATTTTAAAATTATTCACATAATGAAAACCTATACTTTGTCTCGGGCGAGTTTCCCATTCAAATGCATGTAACAGTGAGAAACGCATTGTCTTGGCGAAAGAAAGCGTTTTCGTACAACTTCATATAAATCGCTGTAACTTTTGATAGAAGACTCAGACAAACATGTTTATGGCTTTATCTTATATAACTCAATATCCCCGTGCTGGGCAAACAGGTTTTGCAGCCGTTTGAGCTAAGATTTTAAAATTATTCACATAATGAAAACCTATACTTTGTTTCAGGCGAGTTTCCCATTCAAATGCATGTAACAGTGAGAAACACACTGTCTTGGCGAAAGAAAGCGTTTTTGAACAACTTCATATAAATCGCTGTAACTTTTGATAGAAGACTCAGAAACATATGTTTATGGCTTTATCTTATAGAACTCAATATCCCCGTGCTGGGCAAACAGGTTTTGCAGCCGTTTGAGCTAAGATTTTAAAATTATTCACATAATGAAAACCTATACTTTGTTTCAGGCGAGTTTCCCATTCAAATGCATGTAACAGTGAGAAACACACTGTCTTGGCGAAAGAAAGCGTTTTTGAACAACTTCATATAAATCGCTGTAACTTTTGATAGAAGACTCAGAAACATATGTTTATGGCTTTATCTTATAGAACTCAATATCCCCGTGCTGGGCAAACAGGTTTTGCAGCCGTTTGAGCTAAGATTTTAAAATTATTCACATAATGAAAACCTATACTTTGTTTCAGGCGAGTTTCCCATTCAAATGCATGTAACAGTGAGAAACACAGTGTCTTGGCAAAAGAAAGCGTTTTCGTACAACTTCATATAAATCGCTGTAACTTTTGATAGAAGACTCAGAAACATATGTTTATGGCTTTATCTTATAGAACTCAATATCCCCGTGCTGGGCAAACAGGTTTTGCAGCCGTTTGAGCTAAGATTTTAAAATTATTCACATAATGAAAACCTATACTTTGTTTCAGGCGAGTTTCCCATTCAAATGCATGTAACAGTGAGAAACACAGTGTCTTGGCGAAAGAAAGCGTTTTCGTACAACTTCATATAAATCGCTGTAACTTTTGATAGAAGACTCAGACAAAGATGTTCATGGCTTTATCTTATAGAACTCAATATCCCCGTGCTGGGCAAACAGGTTTTGCAGCCGTTTGAGCTAAGATTTTAAAATTATTCACATAATGAAAACCTATACTTTGTTTCAGGCGAGTTTCCCATTCAAATGCATGTAACAGTGAGAAACACAGTGTCTTGGCAAAAGAAAGCGTTTTCGTACAACTTCATATAAATCGCTGTAACTTTTGATAGAAGACTCAGACAAACATGTTTATGGCTTTATCTTATAGAACTCAATATCCCCGTGCTGGGCAAACAGGTTTTGCAGCCGTTTGAGCTAAGATTTTAAAATTATTCACATAATGAAAACCTATACTTTGTTTCAGGCGAGTTTCCCATTCAAATGCATGTAACAGTGAGAAACACACTGTCTTGGCGAAAGAAAGCGTTTTCGTACAACTTCATATAAATCGCTGTAACTTTTGATAGAAGACTCAGAAACACATGTTTATGGCTTTATCTTATAGAACTCAATATCCCCGTGCTGGGCAAACAGGTTTTGCAGCCGTTTGAGCTAAGATTTTAAAATTATTCACATAATGAAAACCTATACTTTGTCTCGGGCGAGTTTCCCATTCAAATGCATGTAACAGTGAGAAACGCATTGTCTTGGCGAAATAAAGCGTTTTTGAACAACTTCATATAAATCGCTGTAACTTTTGATAGAAGACTCAGACAAACATTTTTATGGCTTTATCTTATATAACTCAATATCCCCGTGCTGGGCAAACAGGTTTTGCAGCCGTTTGAGCTAAGATTTTAAAATTATTCACATAATGAAAACCTATACTTTGTTTCAGGCGAGTTTCCCATTCAAATGCATGTAACAGTGAGAAACACAGTGTCTTGGCAAAAGAAAGCGTTTTCGTACAACTTCATATAAATCGCTGTAACTTTTGATAGAAGACTCAGAAACATATGTTTATGGCTTTATCTTATAGAACTCAATATCCCCGTGCTGGGCAAACAGGTTTTGCAGCCGTTTGAGCTAAGATTTTAAAATTATTCACATAATGAAAACCTATACTTTGTTTCAGGCGAGTTTCCCATTCAAATGCATGTAACAGTGAGAAACACAGTGTCTTGGCGAAAGAAAGCGTTTTCGTACAACTTCATATAAATCGCTGTAACTTTTGATAGAAGACTCAGAAACACATGTTTAAGGCTTTATCTTATAGAACTCAATATCCCCGTGCTGGGCAAACAGGTTTTGCAGCCGTTTGAGCTAAGATTTTAAAATTATTCACATAATGAAAACCTATACTTTGTCTCGGGCGAGTTTCCCATTCAAATGCATGTAACAGTGAGAAACGCATTGTCTTGGCGAAATAAAGCGTTTTTGAACAACTTCATATA
This sequence comes from Maylandia zebra, assembly GCF_041146795.1. NCBI lineage: Eukaryota > Metazoa > Chordata > Actinopteri > Cichliformes > Cichlidae > Maylandia > Maylandia zebra. The sequence continues at coordinate 31,480,856 of NC_135188.1, read as the reverse complement.
AATCGCTGTAACTTTTGATAGAAGACTCAGACAAACATTTTTATGGCTTTATCTTATATAACTCAATATCCCCGTGCTGGGCAAACAGGTTTTGCAGCCGTTTGAGCTAAGATTTTAAAATTATTCACATAATGAAAACCTATAATTTGTTTCAGGCGAGTTTCCCATTCAAATGCATGTAACAGTGAGAAACGCATTGTCTTGGCGAAAGAAAGCGTTTTCGTACAACTTCATATAAATCGCTGTAACTTTTGATAGAAGACTCAGACAAACATGTTTATGGCTTTATCTTATATAACTCAATATCCCCGTGCTGGGCAAACAGGTTTTGCAGCCGTTTGAGCTAAGATTTTAAAATTATTCACATAATGAAAACCTATACTTTGTCTCGGGCGAGTTTCCCATTCAAATGCATGTAACAGTGAGAAACGCATTGTCTTGGCGAAATAAAGCGTTTTTGAACAACTTCATATAAATCGCTGTAACTTTTGATAGAAGACTCAGACAAACATGTTTATGGCTTTATCTTATAGAACTCAATATCCCCGTGCTGGGCAAACAGGTTTTGCAGCCGTTTGAGCTAAGATTTTAAAATTATTCACATAATGAAAACCTATACTTTGTTTCAGGCGAGTTTCCCATTCAAATGCATGTAACAGTGAGAAACACACTGTCTTGGCGAAAGAAAGCGTTTTTGAACAACTTCATATAAATCGCTGTAACTTTTGATAGAAGACTCAGACAAAGATGTTCATGGCTTTATCTTATAGAACTCAATATCCCCGTGCTGGGCAAACAGGTTTTGCAGCCGTTTGAGCTAAGATTTTAAAATTATTCACATAATGAAAACCTATACTTTGTTTCAGGCGAGTTTCCCATTCAAATGCATGTAACAGTGAGAAACACAGTGTCTTGGCAAAAGAAAGCGTTTTCGTACAACTTCATATAAATCGCTGTAACTTTTGATAGAAGACTCAGAAACATATGTTTATGGCTTTATCTTATAGAACTCAATATCCCCGTGCTGGGCAAACAGGTTTTGCAGCCGTTTGAGCTAAGATTTTAAAATTATTCACATAATGAAAACCTATACTTTGTTTCAGGCGAGTTTCCCATTCAAATGCATGTAACAGTGAGAAACACAGTGTCTTGGCGAAAGAAAGCGTTTTCGTACAACTTCATATAAATCGCTGTAACTTTTGATAGAAGACTCAGACAAAGATGTTCATGGCTTTATCTTATAGAACTCAATATCCCCGTGCTGGGCAAACAGGTTTTGCAGCCGTTTGAGCTAAGATTTTAAAATTATTCACATAATGAAAACCTATACTTTGTTTCAGGCGAGTTTCCCATTCAAATGCATGTAACAGTGAGAAACACAGTGTCTTGGCAAAAGAAAGCGTTTTCGTACAACTTCATATAAATCGCTGTAACTTTTGATAGAAGACTCAGACAAACATGTTTATGGCTTTATCTTATAGAACTCAATATCCCCGTGCTGGGCAAACAGGTTTTGCAGCCGTTTGAGCTAAGATTTTAAAATTATTCACATAATGAAAACCTATACTTTGTTTCAGGCGAGTTTCCCATTCAAATGCATGTAACAGTGAGAAACACAGTGTCTTGGCAAAAGAAAGCGTTTTCGTACAACTTCATATAAATCGCTGTAACTTTTGATAGAAGACTCAGAAACATATGTTTATGGCTTTATCTTATAGAACTCAATATCCCCGTGCTGGGCAAACAGGTTTTGCAGCCGTTTGAGCTAAGATTTTAAAATTATTCACATAATGAAAACCTATACTTTGTTTCAGGCGAGTTTCCCATTCAAATGCATGTAACAGTGAGAAACACAGTGTCTTGGCGAAAGAAAGCGTTTTCGTACAACTTCATATAAATCGCTGTAACTTTTGATAGAAGACTCAGACAAAGATGTTCATGGCTTTATCTTATAGAACTCAATATCCCCGTGCTGGGCAAACAGGTTTTGCAGCCGTTTGAGCTAAGATTTTAAAATTATTCACATAATGAAAACCTATACTTTGTTTCAGGCGAGTTTCCCATTCAAATGCATGTAACAGTGAGAAACACAGTGTCTTGGCAAAAGAAAGCGTTTTCGTACAACTTCATATAAATCGCTGTAACTTTTGATAGAAGACTCAGACAAACATGTTTATGGCTTTATCTTATAGAACTCAATATCCCCGTGCTGGGCAAACAGGTTTTGCAGCCGTTTGAGCTAAGATTTTAAAATTATTCACATAATGAAAACCTATACTTTGTTTCAGGCGAGTTTCCCATTCAAATGCATGTAACAGTGAGAAACACACTGTCTTGGCGAAAGAAAGCGTTTTCGTACAACTTCATATAAATCGCTGTAACTTTTGATAGAAGACTCAGAAACACATGTTTATGGCTTTATCTTATAGAACTCAATATCCCCGTGCTGGGCAAACAGGTTTTGCAGCCGTTTGAGCTAAGATTTTAAAATTATTCACATAATGAAAACCTATACTTTGTCTCGGGCGAGTTTCCCATTCAAATGCATGTAACAGTGAGAAACGCATTGTCTTGGCGAAATAAAGCGTTTTTGAACAACTTCATATAAATCGCTGTAACTTTTGATAGAAGACTCAGACAAACATTTTTATGGCTTTATCTTATATAACTCAATATCCCCGTGCTGGGCAAACAGGTTTTGCAGCCGTTTGAGCTAAGATTTTAAAATTATTCACATAATGAAAACCTATACTTTGTTTCAGGCGAGTTTCCCATTCAAATGCATGTAACAGTGAGAAACACAGTGTCTTGGCAAAAGAAAGCGTTTTCGTACAACTTCATATAAATCGCTGTAACTTTTGATAGAAGACTCAGAAACATATGTTTATGGCTTTATCTTATAGAACTCAATATCCCCGTGCTGGGCAAACAGGTTTTGCAGCCGTTTGAGCTAAGATTTTAAAATTATTCACATAATGAAAACCTATACTTTGTTTCAGGCGAGTTTCCCATTCAAATGCATGTAACAGTGAGAAACACAGTGTCTTGGCGAAAGAAAGCGTTTTCGTACAACTTCATATAAATCGCTGTAACTTTTGATAGAAGACTCAGACAAAGATGTTCATGGCTTTATCTTATAGAACTCAATATCCCCGTGCTGGGCAAACAGGTTTTGCAGCCGTTTGAGCTAAGATTTTAAAATTATTCACATAATGAAAACCTATACTTTGTTTCAGGCGAGTTTCCCATTCAAATGCATGTAACAGTGAGAAACACAGTGTCTTGGCAAAAGAAAGCGTTTTCGTACAACTTCATATAAATCGCTGTAACTTTTGATAGAAGACTCAGACAAACATGTTTATGGCTTTATCTTATAGAACTCAATATCCCCGTGCTGGGCAAACAGGTTTTGCAGCCGTTTGAGCTAAGATTTTAAAATTATTCACATAATGAAAACCTATACTTTGTTTCAGGCGAGTTTCCCATTCAAATGCATGTAACAGTGAGAAACACACTGTCTTGGCGAAAGAAAGCGTTTTCGTACAACTTCATATAAATCGCTGTAACTTTTGATAGAAGACTCAGAAACACATGTTTATGGCTTTATCTTATAGAACTCAATATCCCCGTGCTGGGCAAACAGGTTTTGCAGCCGTTTGAGCTAAGATTTTAAAATTATTCACATAATGAAAACCTATACTTTGTCTCGGGCGAGTTTCCCATTCAAATGCATGTAACAGTGAGAAACGCATTGTCTTGGCGAAATAAAGCGTTTTTGAACAACTTCATATAAATCGCTGTAACTTTTGATAGAAGACTCAGACAAACATTTTTATGGCTTTATCTTATATAACTCAATATCCCCGTGCTGGGCAAACAGGTTTTGCAGCCGTTTGAGCTAAGATTTTAAAATTATTCACATAATGAAAACCTATACTTTGTTTCAGGCGAGTTTCCCATTCAAATGCATGTAACAGTGAGAAACACAGTGTCTTGGCAAAAGAAAGCGTTTTCGTACAACTTCATATAAATCGCTGTAACTTTTGATAGAAGACTCAGAAACATATGTTTATGGCTTTATCTTATAGAACTCAATATCCCCGTGCTGGGCAAACAGGTTTTGCAGCCGTTTGAGCTAAGATTTTAAAATTATTCACATAATGAAAACCTATACTTTGTTTCAGGCGAGTTTCCCATTCAAATGCATGTAACAGTGAGAAACACAGTGTCTTGGCGAAAGAAAGCGTTTTCGTACAACTTCATATAAATCGCTGTAACTTTTGATAGAAGACTCAGACAAAGATGTTCATGGCTTTATCTTATAGAACTCAATATCCCCGTGCTGGGCAAACAGGTTTTGCAGCCGTTTGAGCTAAGATTTTAAAATTATTCACATAATGAAAACCTATACTTTGTTTCAGGCGAGTTTCCCATTCAAATGCATGTAACAGTGAGAAACACAGTGTCTTGGCAAAAGAAAGCGTTTTCGTACAACTTCATATAAATCGCTGTAACTTTTGATAGAAGACTCAGACAAAGATGTTTATGGCTTTATCTTATAGAACTCAATATCCCCGTGCTGGGCAAACAGGTTTTGCAGCCGTTTGAGCTAAGATTTTAAAATTATTCACATAATGAAAACCTATACTTTGTTTCAGGCGAGTTTCCCATTCAAATGCATGTAACAGTGAGAAACACACTGTCTTGGCGAAAGAAAGCGTTTTCGTACAACTTCATATAAATCGCTGTAACTTTTGATAGAAGACTCAGAAACACATGTTTATGGCTTTATCTTATAGAACTCAATATCCCCGTGCTGGGCAAACAGGTTTTGCAGCCGTTTGAGCTAAGATTTTAAAATTATTCACATAATGAAAACCTATACTTTGTCTCGGGCGAGTTCCCCATTCAAATGCATGTAACAGTGAGAAACGCATTGTCTTGGCGAAATAAAGCGTTTTTGAACAACTTCATATAAATCGCTGTAACTTTTGATAGAAGACTCAGACAAACATTTTTATGGCTTTATCTTATATAACTCAATATCCCCGTGCTGGGCAAACAGGTTTTGCAGCCGTTTGAGCTAAGATTTTAAAATTATTCACATAATGAAAACCTATACTTTGTTTCAGGCGAGTTTCCCATTCAAATGCATGTAACAGTGAGAAACGCATTGTCTTGGCGAAAGAAAGCGTTTTCGTACAACTTCATATAAATCGCTGTAACTTTTGATAGAAGACTCAGACAAACATGTTTATGGCTTTATCTTATAGAACTCAATATCCCCGTGCTGGGCAAACAGGTTTTGCAGCCGTTTGAGCTAAGATTTTAAAATTATTCACATAATGAAAACCTATACTTTGTCTCGGGCGAGTTTCCCATTCAAATGCATGTAACAGTGAGAAACGCATTGTCTTGGCGAAATAAAGCGTTTTTGAACAACTTCATATAAATCGCTGTAACTTTTGATAGAAGACTCAGACAAACATGTTTATGGCTTTATCTTATAGAACTCAATATCCCCGTGCTGGGCAAACAGGTTTTGCAGCCGTTTGAGCTAAGATTTTAAAATTATTCACATAATGAAAACCTATACTTTGTTTCAGGCGAGTTTCCCATTCAAATGCATGTAACAGTGAGAAACACAGTGTCTTGGCAAAAGAAAGCGTTTTCGTACAACTTCATATAAATCGCTGTAACTTTTGATAGAAGACTCAGAAACATATGTTTATGGCTTTATCTTATAGAACTCAATATCCCCGTGCTGGGCAAACAGGTTTTGCAGCCGTTTGAGCTAAGATTTTAAAATTATTCACATAATGAAAACCTATACTTTGTTTCAGGCGAGTTTCCCATTCAAATGCATGTAACAGTGAGAAACACAGTGTCTTGGCGAAAGAAAGCGTTTTCGTACAACTTCATATAAATCGCTGTAACTTTTGATAGAAGACTCAGAAACACATGTTTAAGGCTTTATCTTATAGAACTCAATATCCCCGTGCTGGGCAAACAGGTTTTGCAGCCGTTTGAGCTAAGATTTTAAAATTATTCACATAATGAAAACCTATACTTTGTCTCGGGCGAGTTTCCCATTCAAATGCATGTAACAGTGAGAAACGCATTGTCTTGGCGAAATAAAGCGTTTTTGAACAACTTCATATAAATCGCTGTAACTTTTGATAGAAGACTCAGACAAACATTTTTATGGCTTTATCTTATATAACTCAATATCCCCGTGCTGGGCAAACAGGTTTTGCAGCCGTTTGAGCTAAGATTTTAAAATTATTCACATAATGAAAACCTATAATTTGTTTCAGGCGAGTTTCCCATTCAAATGCATGTAACAGTGAGAAACGCATTGTCTTGGCGAAAGAAAGCGTTTTCGTACAACTTCATATAAATCGCTGTAACTTTTGATAGAAGACTCAGACAAACATGTTTATGGCTTTATCTTATATAACTCAATATCCCCGTGCTGGGCAAACAGGTTTTGCAGCCGTTTGAGCTAAGATTTTAAAATTATTCACATAATGAAAACCTATACTTTGTCTCGGGCGAGTTTCCCATTCAAATGCATGTAACAGTGAGAAACGCATTGTCTTGGCGAAATAAAGCGTTTTTGAACAACTTCATATAAATCGCTGTAACTTTTGATAGAAGACTCAGACAAACATGTTTATGGCTTTATCTTATAGAACTCAATATCCCCGTGCTGGGCAAACAGGTTTTGCAGCCGTTTGAGCTAAGATTTTAAAATTATTCACATAATGAAAACCTATACTTTGTTTCAGGCGAGTTTCCCATTCAAATGCATGTAACAGTGAGAAACACACTGTCTTGGCGAAAGAAAGCGTTTTTGAACAACTTCATATAAATCGCTGTAACTTTTGATAGAAGACTCAGACAAAGATGTTCATGGCTTTATCTTATAGAACTCAATATCCCCGTGCTGGGCAAACAGGTTTTGCAGCCGTTTGAGCTAAGATTTTAAAATTATTCACATAATGAAAACCTATACTTTGTTTCAGGCGAGTTTCCCATTCAAATGCATGTAACAGTGAGAAACACAGTGTCTTGGCAAAAGAAAGCGTTTTCGTACAACTTCATATAAATCGCTGTAACTTTTGATAGAAGACTCAGAAACATATGTTTATGGCTTTATCTTATAGAACTCAATATCCCCGTGCTGGGCAAACAGGTTTTGCAGCCGTTTGAGCTAAGATTTTAAAATTATTCACATAATGAAAACCTATACTTTGTTTCAGGCGAGTTTCCCATTCAAATGCATGTAACAGTGAGAAACACAGTGTCTTGGCGAAAGAAAGCGTTTTCGTACAACTTCATATAAATCGCTGTAACTTTTGATAGAAGACTCAGACAAAGATGTTCATGGCTTTATCTTATAGAACTCAATATCCCCGTGCTGGGCAAACAGGTTTTGCAGCCGTTTGAGCTAAGATTTTAAAATTATTCACATAATGAAAACCTATACTTTGTTTCAGGCGAGTTTCCCATTCAAATGCATGTAACAGTGAGAAACACAGTGTCTTGGCAAAAGAAAGCGTTTTCGTACAACTTCATATAAATCGCTGTAACTTTTGATAGAAGACTCAGACAAACATGTTTATGGCTTTATCTTATAGAACTCAATATCCCCGTGCTGGGCAAACAGGTTTTGCAGCCGTTTGAGCTAAGATTTTAAAATTATTCACATAATGAAAACCTATACTTTGTTTCAGGCGAGTTTCCCATTCAAATGCATGTAACAGTGAGAAACACAGTGTCTTGGCAAAAGAAAGCGTTTTCGTACAACTTCATATAAATCGCTGTAACTTTTGATAGAAGACTCAGAAACATATGTTTATGGCTTTATCTTATAGAACTCAATATCCCCGTGCTGGGCAAACAGGTTTTGCAGCCGTTTGAGCTAAGATTTTAAAATTATTCACATAATGAAAACCTATACTTTGTTTCAGGCGAGTTTCCCATTCAAATGCATGTAACAGTGAGAAACACAGTGTCTTGGCGAAAGAAAGCGTTTTCGTACAACTTCATATAAATCGCTGTAACTTTTGATAGAAGACTCAGACAAAGATGTTCATGGCTTTATCTTATAGAACTCAATATCCCCGTGCTGGGCAAACAGGTTTTGCAGCCGTTTGAGCTAAGATTTTAAAATTATTCACATAATGAAAACCTATACTTTGTTTCAGGCGAGTTTCCCATTCAAATGCATGTAACAGTGAGAAACACAGTGTCTTGGCAAAAGAAAGCGTTTTCGTACAACTTCATATAAATCGCTGTAACTTTTGATAGAAGACTCAGACAAACATGTTTATGGCTTTATCTTATAGAACTCAATATCCCCGTGCTGGGCAAACAGGTTTTGCAGCCGTTTGAGCTAAGATTTTAAAATTATTCACATAATGAAAACCTATACTTTGTTTCAGGCGAGTTTCCCATTCAAATGCATGTAACAGTGAGAAACACACTGTCTTGGCGAAAGAAAGCGTTTTCGTACAACTTCATATAAATCGCTGTAACTTTTGATAGAAGACTCAGAAACACATGTTTATGGCTTTATCTTATAGAACTCAATATCCCCGTGCTGGGCAAACAGGTTTTGCAGCCGTTTGAGCTAAGATTTTAAAATTATTCACATAATGAAAACCTATACTTTGTCTCGGGCGAGTTTCCCATTCAAATGCATGTAACAGTGAGAAACGCATTGTCTTGGCGAAATAAAGCGTTTTTGAACAACTTCATATAAATCGCTGTAACTTTTGATAGAAGACTCAGACAAACATTTTTATGGCTTTATCTTATATAACTCAATATCCCCGTGCTGGGCAAACAGGTTTTGCAGCCGTTTGAGCTAAGATTTTAAAATTATTCACATAATGAAAACCTATACTTTGTTTCAGGCGAGTTTCCCATTCAAATGCATGTAACAGTGAGAAACACAGTGTCTTGGCAAAAGAAAGCGTTTTCGTACAACTTCATATAAATCGCTGTAACTTTTGATAGAAGACTCAGAAACATATGTTTATGGCTTTATCTTATAGAACTCAATATCCCCGTGCTGGGCAAACAGGTTTTGCAGCCGTTTGAGCTAAGATTTTAAAATTATTCACATAATGAAAACCTATACTTTGTTTCAGGCGAGTTTCCCATTCAAATGCATGTAACAGTGAGAAACACAGTGTCTTGGCGAAAGAAAGCGTTTTCGTACAACTTCATATAAATCGCTGTAACTTTTGATAGAAGACTCAGACAAAGATGTTCATGGCTTTATCTTATAGAACTCAATATCCCCGTGCTGGGCAAACAGGTTTTGCAGCCGTTTGAGCTAAGATTTTAAAATTATTCACATAATGAAAACCTATACTTTGTTTCAGGCGAGTTTCCCATTCAAATGCATGTAACAGTGAGAAACACAGTGTCTTGGCAAAAGAAAGCGTTTTCGTACAACTTCATATAAATCGCTGTAACTTTTGATAGAAGACTCAGACAAACATGTTTATGGCTTTATCTTATAGAACTCAATATCCCCGTGCTGGGCAAACAGGTTTTGCAGCCGTTTGAGCTAAGATTTTAAAATTATTCACATAATGAAAACCTATACTTTGTTTCAGGCGAGTTTCCCATTCAAATGCATGTAACAGTGAGAAACACACTGTCTTGGCGAAAGAAAGCGTTTTCGTACAACTTCATATAAATCGCTGTAACTTTTGATAGAAGACTCAGAAACACATGTTTATGGCTTTATCTTATAGAACTCAATATCCCCGTGCTGGGCAAACAGGTTTTGCAGCCGTTTGAGCTAAGATTTTAAAATTATTCACATAATGAAAACCTATACTTTGTCTCGGGCGAGTTTCCCATTCAAATGCATGTAACAGTGAGAAACGCATTGTCTTGGCGAAATAAAGCGTTTTTGAACAACTTCATATAAATCGCTGTAACTTTTGATAGAAGACTCAGACAAACATTTTTATGGCTTTATCTTATATAACTCAATATCCCCGTGCTGGGCAAACAGGTTTTGCAGCCGTTTGAGCTAAGATTTTAAAATTATTCACATAATGAAAACCTATACTTTGTTTCAGGCGAGTTTCCCATTCAAATGCATGTAACAGTGAGAAACACAGTGTCTTGGCAAAAGAAAGCGTTTTCGTACAACTTCATATAAATCGCTGTAACTTTTGATAGAAGACTCAGAAACATATGTTTATGGCTTTATCTTATAGAACTCAATATCCCCGTGCTGGGCAAACAGGTTTTGCAGCCGTTTGAGCTAAGATTTTAAAATTATTCACATAATGAAAACCTATACTTTGTTTCAGGCGAGTTTCCCATTCAAATGCATGTAACAGTGAGAAACACAGTGTCTTGGCGAAAGAAAGCGTTTTCGTACAACTTCATATAAATCGCTGTAACTTTTGATAGAAGACTCAGACAAAGATGTTCATGGCTTTATCTTATAGAACTCAATATCCCCGTGCTGGGCAAACAGGTTTTGCAGCCGTTTGAGCTAAGATTTTAAAATTATTCACATAATGAAAACCTATACTTTGTTTCAGGCGAGTTTCCCATTCAAATGCATGTAACAGTGAGAAACACAGTGTCTTGGCAAAAGAAAGCGTTTTCGTACAACTTCATATAAATCGCTGTAACTTTTGATAGAAGACTCAGACAAACATGTTTATGGCTTTATCTTATAGAACTCAATATCCCCGTGCTGGGCAAACAGGTTTTGCAGCCGTTTGAGCTAAGATTTTAAAATTATTCACATAATGAAAACCTATACTTTGTTTCAGGCGAGTTTCCCATTCAAATGCATGTAACAGTGAGAAACACACTGTCTTGGCGAAAGAAAGCGTTTTCGTACAACTTCATATAAATCGCTGTAACTTTTGATAGAAGACTCAGAAACACATGTTTATGGCTTTATCTTATAGAACTCAATATCCCCGTGCTGGGCAAACAGGTTTTGCAGCCGTTTGAGCTAAGATTTTAAAATTATTCACATAATGAAAACCTATACTTTGTCTCGGGCGAGTTCCCCATTCAAATGCATGTAACAGTGAGAAACGCATTGTCTTGGCGAAATAAAGCGTTTTTGAACAACTTCATATAAATCGCTGTAACTTTTGATAGAAGACTCAGACAAACATTTTTATGGCTTTATCTTATATAACTCAATATCCCCGTGCTGGGCAAACAGGTTTTGCAGCCGTTTGAGCTAAGATTTTAAAATTATTCACATAATGAAAACCTATACTTTGTTTCAGGCGAGTTTCCCATTCAAATGCATGTAACAGTGAGAAACGCATTGTCTTGGCGAAAGAAAGCGTTTTCGTACAACTTCATATAAATCGCTGTAACTTTTGATAGAAGACTCAGACAAACATGTTTATGGCTTTATCTTATAGAACTCAATATCCCCGTGCTGGGCAAACAGGTTTTGCAGCCGTTTGAGCTAAGATTTTAAAATTATTCACATAATGAAAACCTATACTTTGTCTCGGGCGAGTTTCCCATTCAAATGCATGTAACAGTGAGAAACGCATTGTCTTGGCGAAATAAAGCGTTTTTGAACAACTTCATATAAATCGCTGTAACTTTTGATAGAAGACTCAGACAAACATGTTTATGGCTTTATCTTATAGAACTCAATATCCCCGTGCTGGGCAAACAGGTTTTGCAGCCGTTTGAGCTAAGATTTTAAAATTATTCACATAATGAAAACCTATACTTTGTTTCAGGCGAGTTTCCCATTCAAATGCATGTAACAGTGAGAAACACACTGTCTTGGCGAAAGAAAGCGTTTTTGAACAACTTCATATAAATCGCTGTAACTTTTGATAGAAGACTCAGACAAACATTTTTATGGCTTTATCTTATATAACTCAATATCCCCGTGCTGGGCAAACAGGTTTTGCAGCCGTTTGAGCTAAGATTTTAAAATTATTCACATAATGAAAACCTATACTTTGTTTCAGGCGAGTTTCCCATTCAAATGCATGTAACAGTGAGAAACGCATTGTCTTGGCGAAATAAAGCGTTTTCGTACAACTTCATATAAATCGCTGTAACTTTTGATAGAAGACTCAGACAAACATGTTTATGGCTTTATCTTATAGAACTCAATATCCCCGTGCTGGGCAAACAGGTTTTGCAGCCGTTTGAGCTAAGATTTTAAAATTATTCACATAATGAAAACCTATACTTTGTTTCAGGCGAGTTTCCCATTCAAATGCATGTAACAGTGAGAAACGCATTGTCTTGGCGAAAGAAAGCGTTTTCGTACAACTTCATATAAATCGCTGTAACTTTTGATAGAAGACTCAGACAAACATGTTTATGGCTTTATCTTATAGAACTCAATATCCCCGTGCTGGGCAAACAGGTTTTGCAGCCGTTTGAGCTAAGATTTTAAAATTATTCACATAATGAAAACCTATACTTTGTTTCAGGCGAGTTTCCCATTCAAATGCATGTAACAGTGAGAAACACAGTGTCTTGGCAAAAGAAAGCGTTTTCGTACAACTTCATATAAATCGCTGTAACTTTTGATAGAAGACTCAGACAAACATGTTTATGGCTTTATCTTATAGAACTCAATATCCCCGTGCTGGGCAAACAGGTTTTGCAGCCGTTTGAGCTAAGATTTTAAAATTATTCACATAATGAAAACCTATACTTTGTCTCGGGCGAGTTTCCCATTCAAATGCATGTAACAGTGAGAAACGCATTGTCTTGGCGAAATAAAGCGTTTTTGAACAACTTCATATAAATCGCTGTAACTTTTGATAGAAGACTCAGACAAACATTTTTATGGCTTTATCTTATATAACTCAATATCCCCGTGCTGGGCAAACAGGTTTTGCAGCCGTTTGAGCTAAGATTTTAAAATTATTCACATAATGAAAACCTATACTTTGTTTCAGGCGAGTTTCCCATTCAAATGCATGTAACAGTGAGAAACACAGTGTCTTGGCAAAAGAAAGCGTTTTCGTACAACTTCATATAAATCGCTGTAACTTTTGATAGAAGACTCAGAAACATATGTTTATGGCTTTATCTTATAGAACTCAATATCCCCGTGCTGGGCAAACAGGTTTTGCAGCCGTTTGAGCTAAGATTTTAAAATTATTCACATAATGAAAACCTATACTTTGTTTCAGGCGAGTTTCCCATTCAAATGCATGTAACAGTGAGAAACACAGTGTCTTGGCGAAAGAAAGCGTTTTCGTACAACTTCATATAAATCGCTGTAACTTTTGATAGAAGACTCAGACAAAGATGTTCATGGCTTTATCTTATAGAACTCAATATCCCCGTGCTGGGCAAACAGGTTTTGCAGCCGTTTGAGCTAAGATTTTAAAATTATTCACATAATGAAAACCTATACTTTGTTTCAGGCGAGTTTCCCATTCAAATGCATGTAACAGTGAGAAACACAGTGTCTTGGCAAAAGAAAGCGTTTTCGTACAACTTCATATAAATCGCTGTAACTTTTGATAGAAGACTCAGACAAACATGTTTATGGCTTTATCTTATAGAACTCAATATCCCCGTGCTGGGCAAACAGGTTTTGCAGCCGTTTGAGCTAAGATTTTAAAATTATTCACATAATGAAAACCTATACTTTGTTTCAGGCGAGTTTCCCATTCAAATGCATGTAACAGTGAGAAACACACTGTCTTGGCGAAAGAAAGCGTTTTCGTACAACTTCATATAAATCGCTGTAACTTTTGATAGAAGACTCAGAAACACATGTTTATGGCTTTATCTTATAGAACTCAATATCCCCGTGCTGGGCAAACAGGTTTTGCAGCCGTTTGAGCTAAGATTTTAAAATTATTCACATAATGAAAACCTATACTTTGTCTCGGGCGAGTTTCCCATTCAAATGCATGTAACAGTGAGAAACGCATTGTCTTGGCGAAATAAAGCGTTTTTGAACAACTTCATATAAATCGCTGTAACTTTTGATAGAAGACTCAGACAAACATTTTTATGGCTTTATCTTATATAACTCAATATCCCCGTGCTGGGCAAACAGGTTTTGCAGCCGTTTGAGCTAAGATTTTAAAATTATTCACATAATGAAAACCTATACTTTGTTTCAGGCGAGTTTCCCATTCAAATGCATGTAACAGTGAGAAACACAGTGTCTTGGCAAAAGAAAGCGTTTTCGTACAACTTCATATAAATCGCTGTAACTTTTGATAGAAGACTCAGAAACATATGTTTATGGCTTTATCTTATAGAACTCAATATCCCCGTGCTGGGCAAACAGGTTTTGCAGCCGTTTGAGCTAAGATTTTAAAATTATTCACATAATGAAAACCTATACTTTGTTTCAGGCGAGTTTCCCATTCAAATGCATGTAACAGTGAGAAACACAGTGTCTTGGCGAAAGAAAGCGTTTTCGTACAACTTCATATAAATCGCTGTAACTTTTGATAGAAGACTCAGACAAAGATGTTCATGGCTTTATCTTATAGAACTCAATATCCCCGTGCTGGGCAAACAGGTTTTGCAGCCGTTTGAGCTAAGATTTTAAAATTATTCACATAATGAAAACCTATACTTTGTTTCAGGCGAGTTTCCCATTCAAATGCATGTAACAGTGAGAAACACAGTGTCTTGGCAAAAGAAAGCGTTTTCGTACAACTTCATATAAATCGCTGTAACTTTTGATAGAAGACTCAGACAAACATGTTTATGGCTTTATCTTATAGAACTCAATATCCCCGTGCTGGGCAAACAGGTTTTGCAGCCGTTTGAGCTAAGATTTTAAAATTATTCACATAATGAAAACCTATACTTTGTTTCAGGCGAGTTTCCCATTCAAATGCATGTAACAGTGAGAAACACACTGTCTTGGCGAAAGAAAGCGTTTTCGTACAACTTCATATAAATCGCTGTAACTTTTGATAGAAGACTCAGAAACACATGTTTATGGCTTTATCTTATAGAACTCAATATCCCCGTGCTGGGCAAACAGGTTTTGCAGCCGTTTGAGCTAAGATTTTAAAATTATTCACATAATGAAAACCTATACTTTGTCTCGGGCGAGTTCCCCATTCAAATGCATGTAACAGTGAGAAACGCATTGTCTTGGCGAAATAAAGCGTTTTTGAACAACTTCATATAAATCGCTGTAACTTTTGATAGAAGACTCAGACAAACATTTTTATGGCTTTATCTTATATAACTCAATATCCCCGTGCTGGGCAAACAGGTTTTGCAGCCGTTTGAGCTAAGATTTTAAAATTATTCACATAATGAAAACCTATACTTTGTTTCAGGCGAGTTTCCCATTCAAATGCATGTAACAGTGAGAAACGCATTGTCTTGGCGAAAGAAAGCGTTTTCGTACAACTTCATATAAATCGCTGTAACTTTTGATAGAAGACTCAGACAAACATGTTTATGGCTTTATCTTATAGAACTCAATATCCCCGTGCTGGGCAAACAGGTTTTGCAGCCGTTTGAGCTAAGATTTTAAAATTATTCACATAATGAAAACCTATACTTTGTCTCGGGCGAGTTTCCCATTCAAATGCATGTAACAGTGAGAAACGCATTGTCTTGGCGAAATAAAGCGTTTTTGAACAACTTCATATAAATCGCTGTAACTTTTGATAGAAGACTCAGACAAACATGTTTATGGCTTTATCTTATAGAACTCAATATCCCCGTGCTGGGCAAACAGGTTTTGCAGCCGTTTGAGCTAAGATTTTAAAATTATTCACATAATGAAAACCTATACTTTGTTTCAGGCGAGTTTCCCATTCAAATGCATGTAACAGTGAGAAACACACTGTCTTGGCGAAAGAAAGCGTTTTTGAACAACTTCATATAAATCGCTGTAACTTTTGATAGAAGACTCAGACAAACATTTTTATGGCTTTATCTTATATAACTCAATATCCCCGTGCTGGGCAAACAGGTTTTGCAGCCGTTTGAGCTAAGATTTTAAAATTATTCACATAATGAAAACCTATACTTTGTTTCAGGCGAGTTTCCCATTCAAATGCATGTAACAGTGAGAAACGCATTGTCTTGGCGAAATAAAGCGTTTTCGTACAACTTCATATAAATCGCTGTAACTTTTGATAGAAGACTCAGACAAACATGTTTATGGCTTTATCTTATAGAACTCAATATCCCCGTGCTGGGCAAACAGGTTTTGCAGCCGTTTGAGCTAAGATTTTAAAATTATTCACATAATGAAAACCTATACTTTGTTTCAGGCGAGTTTCCCATTCAAATGCATGTAACAGTGAGAAACGCATTGTCTTGGCGAAAGAAAGCGTTTTCGTACAACTTCATATAAATCGCTGTAACTTTTGATAGAAGACTCAGACAAACATGTTTATGGCTTTATCTTATAGAACTCAATATCCCCGTGCTGGGCAAACAGGTTTTGCAGCCGTTTGAGCTAAGATTTTAAAATTATTCACATAATGAAAACCTATACTTTGTTTCAGGCGAGTTTCCCATTCAAATGCATGTAACAGTGAGAAACACACTGTCTTAGCGAAAGAAAGCATTTTCGTACAACTTCATATAAATCGCTGTAACTTTTGATAGAAGACTCAGAAACATATGTTTATGGCTTTATCTTATAGAACTCAATATCCCCGTGCTGGGCAAACAGGTTTTGCAGCCGTTTGAGCTAAGATTTTAAAATTATTCACATAATGAAAACCTATACTTTGTTTCAGGCGAGTTTCCCATTCAAATGCATGTAACAGTGAGAAACACACTGTCTTGGCGAAAGAAAGCGTTTTTGAACAACTTCATATAAATCGCTGTAACTTTTGATAGAAGACTCAGACAAACATGTTTATGGCTTTATCTTATAGAACTCAATATCCCCGTGCTGGGCAAACAGGTTTTGCAGCCGTTTGAGCTAAGATTTTAAAATTATTCACATAATGAAAACCTATACTTTGTTTCAGGCGAGTTTCCCATTCAAATGCATGTAACAGTGAGAAACACACTGTCTTGGCGAAAGAAAGCGTTTTCGTACAACTTCATATAAATCGCTGTAACTTTTGATAGAAGACTCAGAAACACATGTTTATGGCTTTATCTTATAGAACTCAATATCCCCGTGCTGGGCAAACAGGTTTTGCAGCCGTTTGAGCTAAGATTTTAAAATTATTCACATAATGAAAACCTATACTTTGTTTCAGGCGAGTTTCCCATTCAAATGCATGTAACAGTGAGAAACACACTGTCTTGGCGAAAGAAAGCGTTTTTGAACAACTTCATATAAATCGCTGTAACTTTTGATAGAAGACTCAGACAAACATGTTTATGGCTTTATCTTATAGAACTCAATATCCCCGTGCTGGGCAAACAGGTTTTGCAGCCGTTTGAGCTAAGATTTTAAAATTATTCACATAATGAAAACCTATACTTTGTTTCAGGCGAGTTTCCCATTCAAATGCATGTAACAGTGAGAAACACACTGTCTTGGCGAAAGAAAGCGTTTTCGTACAACTTCATATAAATCGCTGTAACTTTTGATAGAAGACTCAGAAACACATGTTTATGGCTTTATCTTATAGAACTCAATATCCCCGTGCTGGGCAAACAGGTTTTGCAGCCGTTTGAGCTAAGATTTTAAAATTATTCACATAATGAAAACCTATACTTTGTCTCGGGCGAGTTTCCCATTCAAATGCATGTAACAGTGAGAAACGCATTGTCTTGGCGAAATAAAGCGTTTTTGAACAACTTCATATAAATCGCTGTAACTTTTGATAGAAGACTCAGACAAACATTTTTATGGCTTTATCTTATATAACTCAATATCCCCGTGCTGGGCAAACAGGTTTTGCAGCCGTTTGAGCTAAGATTTTAAAATTATTCACATAATGAAAACCTATACTTTGTTTCAGGCGAGTTTCCCATTCAAATGCATGTAACAGTGAGAAACACACTGTCTTGGCGAAAGAAAGCGTTTTCGTACAACTTCATATAAATCGCTGTAACTTTTGATAGAAGACTCAGAAACACATGTTTATGGCTTTATCTTATAGAACTCAATATCCCCGTGCTGGGCAAACAGGTTTTGCAGCCGTTTGAGCTAAGATTTTAAAATTATTCACATAATGAAAACCTATACTTTGTTTCAGGCGAGTTTCCCATTCAAATGCATGTAACAGTGAGAAACACACTGTCTTGGCGAAAGAAAGCGTTTTCGTACAACTTCATATAAATCGCTGTAACTTTTGATAGAAGACTCAGACAAACATTTTTATGGCTTTATCTTATATAACTCAATATCCCCGTGCTGGGCAAACAGGTTTTGCAGCCGTTTGAGCTAAGATTTTAAAATTATTCACATAATGAAAACCTATACTTTGTCTCGGGCGAGTTTCCCATTCAAATGCATGTAACAGTGAGAAACGCATTGTCTTGGCGAAATAAAGCGTTTTTGAACAACTTCATATAAATCGCTGTAACTTTTGATAGAAGACTCAGACAAACATGTTTATGGCTTTATCTTATAGAACTCAATATCCCCGTGCTGGGCAAACAGGTTTTGCAGCCGTTTGAGCTAAGATTTTAAAATTATTCACATAATGAAAACCTATACTTTGTTTCAGGCGAGTTTCCCATTCAAATGCATGTAACAGTGAGAAACACACTGTCTTGGCGAAAGAAAGCGTTTTTGAACAACTTCATATAAATCGCTGTAACTTTTGATAGAAGACTCAGACAAACATTTTTATGGCTTTATCTTATATAACTCAATATCCCCGTGCTGGGCAAACAGGTTTTGCAGCCGTTTGAGCTAAGATTTTAAAATTATTCACATAATGAAAACCTATACTTTGTTTCAGGCGAGTTTCCCATTCAAATGCATGTAACAGTGAGAAACGCATTGTCTTGGCGAAATAAAGCGTTTTCGTACAACTTCATATAAATCGCTGTAACTTTTGATAGAAGACTCAGACAAACATGTTTATGGCTTTATCTTATAGAACTCAATATCCCCGTGCTGGGCAAACAGGTTTTGCAGCCGTTTGAGCTAAGATTTTAAAATTATTCACATAATGAAAACCTATACTTTGTTTCAGGCGAGTTTCCCATTCAAATGCATGTAACAGTGAGAAACGCATTGTCTTGGCGAAAGAAAGCGTTTTCGTACAACTTCATATAAATCGCTGTAACTTTTGATAGAAGACTCAGACAAACATGTTTATGGCTTTATCTTATAGAACTCAATATCCCCGTGCTGGGCAAACAGGTTTTGCAGCCGTTTGAGCTAAGATTTTAAAATTATTCACATAATGAAAACCTATACTTTGTTTCAGGCGAGTTTCCCATTCAAATGCATGTAACAGTGAGAAACACACTGTCTTAGCGAAAGAAAGCATTTTCGTACAACTTCATATAAATCGCTGTAACTTTTGATAGAAGACTCAGAAACATATGTTTATGGCTTTATCTTATAGAACTCAATATCCCCGTGCTGGGCAAACAGGTTTTGCAGCCGTTTGAGCTAAGATTTTAAAATTATTCACATAATGAAAACCTATACTTTGTTTCAGGCGAGTTTCCCATTCAAATGCATGTAACAGTGAGAAACACACTGTCTTGGCGAAAGAAAGCGTTTTTGAACAACTTCATATAAATCGCTGTAACTTTTGATAGAAGACTCAGACAAACATGTTTATGGCTTTATCTTATAGAACTCAATATCCCCGTGCTGGGCAAACAGGTTTTGCAGCCGTTTGAGCTAAGATTTTAAAATTATTCACATAATGAAAACCTATACTTTGTTTCAGGCGAGTTTCCCATTCAAATGCATGTAACAGTGAGAAACACACTGTCTTGGCGAAAGAAAGCGTTTTCGTACAACTTCATATAAATCGCTGTAACTTTTGATAGAAGACTCAGAAACACATGTTTATGGCTTTATCTTATAGAACTCAATATCCCCGTGCTGGGCAAACAGGTTTTGCAGCCGTTTGAGCTAAGATTTTAAAATTATTCACATAATGAAAACCTATACTTTGTTTCAGGCGAGTTTCCCATTCAAATGCATGTAACAGTGAGAAACACACTGTCTTGGCGAAAGAAAGCGTTTTTGAACAACTTCATATAAATCGCTGTAACTTTTGATAGAAGACTCAGACAAACATGTTTATGGCTTTATCTTATAGAACTCAATATCCCCGTGCTGGGCAAACAGGTTTTGCAGCCGTTTGAGCTAAGATTTTAAAATTATTCACATAATGAAAACCTATACTTTGTTTCAGGCGAGTTTCCCATTCAAATGCATGTAACAGTGAGAAACACACTGTCTTGGCGAAAGAAAGCGTTTTTGAACAACTTCATATAAATCGCTGTAACTTTTGATAGAAGACTCAGAAACACATGTTTATGGCTTTATCTTATAGAACTCAATATCCCCGTGCTGGGCAAACAGGTTTTGCAGCCGTTTGAGCTAAGATTTTAAAATTATTCACATAATGAAAACCTATACTTTGTCTCGGGCGAGTTTCCCATTCAAATGCATGTAACAGTGAGAAACGCATTGTCTTGGCGAAATAAAGCGTTTTTGAACAACTTCATATAAATCGCTGTAACTTTTGATAGAAGACTCAGACAAACATTTTTATGGCTTTATCTTATATAACTCAATATCCCCGTGCTGGGCAAACAGGTTTTGCAGCCGTTTGAGCTAAGATTTTAAAATTATTCACATAATGAAAACCTATACTTTGTTTCAGGCGAGTTTCCCATTCAAATGCATGTAACAGTGAGAAACACACTGTCTTGGCGAAAGAAAGCGTTTTCGTACAACTTCATATAAATCGCTGTAACTTTTGATAGAAGACTCAGAAACACATGTTTATGGCTTTATCTTATAGAACTCAATATCCCCGTGCTGGGCAAACAGGTTTTGCAGCCGTTTGAGCTAAGATTTTAAAATTATTCACATAATGAAAACCTATACTTTGTTTCAGGCGAGTTTCCCATTCAAATGCATGTAACAGTGAGAAACACACTGTCTTGGCGAAAGAAAGCGTTTTCGTACAACTTCATATAAATCGCTGTAACTTTTGATAGAAGACTCAGACAAACATTTTTATGGCTTTATCTTATATAACTCAATATCCCCGTGCTGGGCAAACAGGTTTTGCAGCCGTTTGAGCTAAGATTTTAAAATTATTCACATAATGAAAACCTATACTTTGTCTCGGGCGAGTTTCCCATTCAAATGCATGTAACAGTGAGAAACGCATTGTCTTGGCGAAATAAAGCGTTTTTGAACAACTTCATATAAATCGCTGTAACTTTTGATAGAAGACTCAGACAAACATGTTTATGGCTTTATCTTATAGAACTCAATATCCCCGTGCTGGGCAAACAGGTTTTGCAGCCGTTTGAGCTAAGATTTTAAAATTATTCACATAATGAAAACCTATACTTTGTTTCAGGCGAGTTTCCCATTCAAATGCATGTAACAGTGAGAAACACACTGTCTTGGCGAAAGAAAGCGTTTTTGAACAACTTCATATAAATCGCTGTAACTTTTGATAGAAGACTCAGACAAACATTTTTATGGCTTTATCTTATATAACTCAATATCCCCGTGCTGGGCAAACAGGTTTTGCAGCCGTTTGAGCTAAGATTTTAAAATTATTCACATAATGAAAACCTATACTTTGTTTCAGGCGAGTTTCCCATTCAAATGCATGTAACAGTGAGAAACGCATTGTCTTGGCGAAATAAAGCGTTTTCGTACAACTTCATATAAATCGCTGTAACTTTTGATAGAAGACTCAGACAAACATGTTTATGGCTTTATCTTATAGAACTCAATATCCCCGTGCTGGGCAAACAGGTTTTGCAGCCGTTTGAGCTAAGATTTTAAAATTATTCACATAATGAAAACCTATACTTTGTTTCAGGCGAGTTTCCCATTCAAATGCATGTAACAGTGAGAAACGCATTGTCTTGGCGAAAGAAAGCGTTTTCGTACAACTTCATATAAATCGCTGTAACTTTTGATAGAAGACTCAGACAAACATGTTTATGGCTTTATCTTATAGAACTCAATATCCCCGTGCTGGGCAAACAGGTTTTGCAGCCGTTTGAGCTAAGATTTTAAAATTATTCACATAATGAAAACCTATACTTTGTTTCAGGCGAGTTTCCCATTCAAATGCATGTAACAGTGAGAAACACACTGTCTTAGCGAAAGAAAGCATTTTCGTACAACTTCATATAAATCGCTGTAACTTTTGATAGAAGACTCAGAAACATATGTTTATGGCTTTATCTTATAGAACTCAATATCCCCGTGCTGGGCAAACAGGTTTTGCAGCCGTTTGAGCTAAGATTTTAAAATTATTCACATAATGAAAACCTATACTTTGTTTCAGGCGAGTTTCCCATTCAAATGCATGTAACAGTGAGAAACACACTGTCTTGGCGAAAGAAAGCGTTTTTGAACAACTTCATATAAATCGCTGTAACTTTTGATAGAAGACTCAGACAAACATGTTTATGGCTTTATCTTATAGAACTCAATATCCCCGTGCTGGGCAAACAGGTTTTGCAGCCGTTTGAGCTAAGATTTTAAAATTATTCACATAATGAAAACCTATACTTTGTTTCAGGCGAGTTTCCCATTCAAATGCATGTAACAGTGAGAAACACACTGTCTTGGCGAAAGAAAGCGTTTTCGTACAACTTCATATAAATCGCTGTAACTTTTGATAGAAGACTCAGAAACACATGTTTATGGCTTTATCTTATAGAACTCAATATCCCCGTGCTGGGCAAACAGGTTTTGCAGCCGTTTGAGCTAAGATTTTAAAATTATTCACATAATGAAAACCTATACTTTGTTTCAGGCGAGTTTCCCATTCAAATGCATGTAACAGTGAGAAACACACTGTCTTAGCGAAAGAAAGCATTTTCGTACAACTTCATATAAATCGCTGTAACTTTTGATAGAAGACTCAGAAACATATGTTTATGGCTTTATCTTATAGAACTCAATATCCCCGTGCTGGGCAAACAGGTTTTGCAGCCGTTTGAGCTAAGATTTTAAAATTATTCACATAATGAAAACCTATACTTTGTTTCAGGCGAGTTTCCCATTCAAATGCATGTAACAGTGAGAAACACACTGTCTTGGCGAAAGAAAGCGTTTTTGAACAACTTCATATAAATCGCTGTAACTTTTGATAGAAGACTCAGACAAACATGTTTATGGCTTTATCTTATAGAACTCAATATCCCCGTGCTGGGCAAACAGGTTTTGCAGCCGTTTGAGCTAAGATTTTAAAATTATTCACATAATGAAAACCTATACTTTGTTTCAGGCGAGTTTCCCATTCAAATGCATGTAACAGTGAGAAACACACTGTCTTGGCGAAAGAAAGCGTTTTCGTACAACTTCATATAAATCGCTGTAACTTTTGATAGAAGACTCAGAAACACATGTTTATGGCTTTATCTTATAGAACTCAATATCCCCGTGCTGGGCAAACAGGTTTTGCAGCCGTTTGAGCTAAGATTTTAAAATTATTCACATAATGAAAACCTATACTTTGTTTCAGGCGAGTTTCCCATTCAAATGCATGTAACAGTGAGAAACACACTGTCTTGGCGAAAGAAAGCGTTTTTGAACAACTTCATATAAATCGCTGTAACTTTTGATAGAAGACTCAGACAAACATGTTTATGGCTTTATCTTATAGAACTCAATATCCCCGTGCTGGGCAAACAGGTTTTGCAGCCGTTTGAGCTAAGATTTTAAAATTATTCACATAATGAAAACCTATACTTTGTTTCAGGCGAGTTTCCCATTCAAATGCATGTAACAGTGAGAAACACACTGTCTTGGCGAAAGAAAGCGTTTTCGTACAACTTCATATAAATCGCTGTAACTTTTGATAGAAGACTCAGAAACACATGTTTATGGCTTTATCTTATAGAACTCAATATCCCCGTGCTGGGCAAACAGGTTTTGCAGCCGTTTGAGCTAAGATTTTAAAATTATTCACATAATGAAAACCTATACTTTGTCTCGGGCGAGTTTCCCATTCAAATGCATGTAACAGTGAGAAACGCATTGTCTTGGCGAAATAAAGCGTTTTTGAACAACTTCATATAAATCGCTGTAACTTTTGATAGAAGACTCAGACAAACATTTTTATGGCTTTATCTTATATAACTCAATATCCCCGTGCTGGGCAAACAGGTTTTGCAGCCGTTTGAGCTAAGATTTTAAAATTATTCACATAATGAAAACCTATACTTTGTTTCAGGCGAGTTTCCCATTCAAATGCATGTAACAGTGAGAAACACACTGTCTTGGCGAAAGAAAGCGTTTTCGTACAACTTCATATAAATCGCTGTAACTTTTGATAGAAGACTCAGAAACACATGTTTATGGCTTTATCTTATAGAACTCAATATCCCCGTGCTGGGCAAACAGGTTTTGCAGCCGTTTGAGCTAAGATTTTAAAATTATTCACATAATGAAAACCTATACTTTGTTTCAGGCGAGTTTCCCATTCAAATGCATGTAACAGTGAGAAACGCATTGTCTTGGCGAAATAAAGCGTTTTCGTACAACTTCATATAAATCGCTGTAACTTTTGATAGAAGACTCAGACAAACATGTTTATGGCTTTATCTTATAGAACTCAATATCCCCGTGCTGGGCAAACAGGTTTTGCAGCCGTTTGAGCTAAGATTTTAAAATTATTCACATAATGAAAACCTATACTTTGTTTCAGGCGAGTTTCCCATTCAAATGCATGTAACAGTGAGAAACGCATTGTCTTGGCGAAAGAAAGCGTTTTCGTACAACTTCATATAAATCGCTGTAACTTTTGATAGAAGACTCAGACAAACATGTTTATGGCTTTATCTTATAGAACTCAATATCCCCGTGCTGGGCAAACAGGTTTTGCAGCCGTTTGAGCTAAGATTTTAAAATTATTCACATAATGAAAACCTATACTTTGTTTCAGGCGAGTTTCCCATTCAAATGCATGTAACAGTGAGAAACACACTGTCTTGGCGAAAGAAAGCGTTTTCGTACAACTTCATATAAATCGCTGTAACTTTTGATAGAAGACTCAGAAACACATGTTTATGGCTTTATCTTATAGAACTCAATATCCCCGTGCTGGGCAAACAGGTTTTGCAGCCGTTTGAGCTAAGATTTTAAAATTATTCACATAATGAAAACCTATACTTTGTTTCAGGCGAGTTTCCCATTCAAATGCATGTAACAGTGAGAAACACACTGTCTTGGCGAAAGAAAGCGTTTTCGTACAACTTCATATAAATCGCTGTAACTTTTGATAGAAGACTCAGACAAAGATGTTTATGGCTTTATCTCATAGAACTCAATATCCCCGTGCTGGGCAAACAGGTTTTGCAGCCGTTTGAGCTAAGATTTTAAAATTATTCACATAATGAAAACCTATACTTTGTTTCAGGCGAGTTTCCCATTCAAATGCATGTAACAGTGAGAAACAGACTGTCTTGGCGAAAGAAAGCGTTTTCGTACAACTTCATATAAATCGCTGTAACTTTTGATAGAAGACTCAGACAAAGATGTTTATGGCTTTATCTTATAGAACTCAATATCCCCGTGCTGGGCAAACAGGTTTTGCAGCCGTTTGAGCTAAGATTTTAAAATTATTCACATAATGAAAACCTATACTTTGTTTCAGGCGAGTTTCCCATTCAAATGCATGTAACAGTGAGAAACACACTGTCTTGGCGAAAGAAAGCGTTTTCGTACAACTTCATATAAATCGCTGTAACTTTTGATAGAAGACTCAGAAACACATGTTTATGGCTTTATCTTATAGAACTCAATATCCCCGTGCTGGGCAAACAGGTTTTGCAGCCGTTTGAGCTAAGATTTTAAAATTATTCACATAATGAAAACCTATACTTTGTTTCAGGCGAGTTTCCCATTCAAATGCATGTAACAGTGAGAAACACAGTGTCTTGGCGAAAGAAAGCGTTTTCGTACAACTTCATATAAATCGCTGTAACTTTTGATAGAAGACTCAGACAAACATTTTTATGGCTTTATCTTATATAACTCAATATCCCCGTGCTGGGCAAACAGGTTTTGCAGCCGTTTGAGCTAAGATTTTAAAATTATTCACATAATGAAAACCTATACTTTGTCTCGGGCGAGTTTCCCATTCAAATGCATGTAACAGTGAGAAACGCATTGTCTTGGCGAAATAAAGCGTTTTTGAACAACTTCATATAAATCGCTGTAACTTTTGATAGAAGACTCAGACAAACATGTTTATGGCTTTATCTTATAGAACTCAATATCCCCGTGCTGGGCAAACAGGTTTTGCAGCCGTTTGAGCTAAGATTTTAAAATTATTCACATAATGAAAACCTATACTTTGTTTCAGGCGAGTTTCCCATTCAAATGCATGTAACAGTGAGAAACACACTGTCTTGGCGAAAGAAAGCGTTTTTGAACAACTTCATATAAATCGCTGTAACTTTTGATAGAAGACTCAGACAAACATTTTTATGGCTTTATCTTATATAACTCAATATCCCCGTGCTGGGCAAACAGGTTTTGCAGCCGTTTGAGCTAAGATTTTAAAATTATTCACATAATGAAAACCTATACTTTGTTTCAGGCGAGTTTCCCATTCAAATGCATGTAACAGTGAGAAACGCATTGTCTTGGCGAAATAAAGCGTTTTCGTACAACTTCATATAAATCGCTGTAACTTTTGATAGAAGACTCAGACAAACATGTTTATGGCTTTATCTTATAGAACTCAATATCCCCGTGCTGGGCAAACAGGTTTTGCAGCCGTTTGAGCTAAGATTTTAAAATTATTCACATAATGAAAACCTATACTTTGTTTCAGGCGAGTTTCCCATTCAAATGCATGTAACAGTGAGAAACGCATTGTCTTGGCGAAAGAAAGCGTTTTCGTACAACTTCATATAAATCGCTGTAACTTTTGATAGAAGACTCAGACAAACATGTTTATGGCTTTATCTTATAGAACTCAATATCCCCGTGCTGGGCAAACAGGTTTTGCAGCCGTTTGAGCTAAGATTTTAAAATTATTCACATAATGAAAACCTATACTTTGTTTCAGGCGAGTTTCCCATTCAAATGCATGTAACAGTGAGAAACACACTGTCTTAGCGAAAGAAAGCATTTTCGTACAACTTCATATAAATCGCTGTAACTTTTGATAGAAGACTCAGAAACATATGTTTATGGCTTTATCTTATAGAACTCAATATCCCCGTGCTGGGCAAACAGGTTTTGCAGCCGTTTGAGCTAAGATTTTAAAATTATTCACATAATGAAAACCTATACTTTGTTTCAGGCGAGTTTCCCATTCAAATGCATGTAACAGTGAGAAACACACTGTCTTGGCGAAAGAAAGCGTTTTTGAACAACTTCATATAAATCGCTGTAACTTTTGATAGAAGACTCAGACAAACATGTTTATGGCTTTATCTTATAGAACTCAATATCCCCGTGCTGGGCAAACAGGTTTTGCAGCCGTTTGAGCTAAGATTTTAAAATTATTCACATAATGAAAACCTATACTTTGTTTCAGGCGAGTTTCCCATTCAAATGCATGTAACAGTGAGAAACACACTGTCTTGGCGAAAGAAAGCGTTTTCGTACAACTTCATATAAATCGCTGTAACTTTTGATAGAAGACTCAGAAACACATGTTTATGGCTTTATCTTATAGAACTCAATATCCCCGTGCTGGGCAAACAGGTTTTGCAGCCGTTTGAGCTAAGATTTTAAAATTATTCACATAATGAAAACCTATACTTTGTTTCAGGCGAGTTTCCCATTCAAATGCATGTAACAGTGAGAAACACACTGTCTTGGCGAAAGAAAGCGTTTTTGAACAACTTCATATAAATCGCTGTAACTTTTGATAGAAGACTCAGACAAACATGTTTATGGCTTTATCTTATAGAACTCAATATCCCCGTGCTGGGCAAACAGGTTTTGCAGCCGTTTGAGCTAAGATTTTAAAATTATTCACATAATGAAAACCTATACTTTGTTTCAGGCGAGTTTCCCATTCAAATGCATGTAACAGTGAGAAACACACTGTCTTGGCGAAAGAAAGCGTTTTTGAACAACTTCATATAAATCGCTGTAACTTTTGATAGAAGACTCAGAAACACATGTTTATGGCTTTATCTTATAGAACTCAATATCCCCGTGCTGGGCAAACAGGTTTTGCAGCCGTTTGAGCTAAGATTTTAAAATTATTCACATAATGAAAACCTATACTTTGTCTCGGGCGAGTTTCCCATTCAAATGCATGTAACAGTGAGAAACGCATTGTCTTGGCGAAATAAAGCGTTTTTGAACAACTTCATATAAATCGCTGTAACTTTTGATAGAAGACTCAGACAAACATTTTTATGGCTTTATCTTATATAACTCAATATCCCCGTGCTGGGCAAACAGGTTTTGCAGCCGTTTGAGCTAAGATTTTAAAATTATTCACATAATGAAAACCTATACTTTGTTTCAGGCGAGTTTCCCATTCAAATGCATGTAACAGTGAGAAACACACTGTCTTGGCGAAAGAAAGCGTTTTCGTACAACTTCATATAAATCGCTGTAACTTTTGATAGAAGACTCAGAAACACATGTTTATGGCTTTATCTTATAGAACTCAATATCCCCGTGCTGGGCAAACAGGTTTTGCAGCCGTTTGAGCTAAGATTTTAAAATTATTCACATAATGAAAACCTATACTTTGTTTCAGGCGAGTTTCCCATTCAAATGCATGTAACAGTGAGAAACACACTGTCTTGGCGAAAGAAAGCGTTTTCGTACAACTTCATATAAATCGCTGTAACTTTTGATAGAAGACTCAGACAAACATTTTTATGGCTTTATCTTATATAACTCAATATCCCCGTGCTGGGCAAACAGGTTTTGCAGCCGTTTGAGCTAAGATTTTAAAATTATTCACATAATGAAAACCTATACTTTGTCTCGGGCGAGTTTCCCATTCAAATGCATGTAACAGTGAGAAACGCATTGTCTTGGCGAAATAAAGCGTTTTTGAACAACTTCATATAAATCGCTGTAACTTTTGATAGAAGACTCAGACAAACATGTTTATGGCTTTATCTTATAGAACTCAATATCCCCGTGCTGGGCAAACAGGTTTTGCAGCCGTTTGAGCTAAGATTTTAAAATTATTCACATAATGAAAACCTATACTTTGTTTCAGGCGAGTTTCCCATTCAAATGCATGTAACAGTGAGAAACACACTGTCTTGGCGAAAGAAAGCGTTTTTGAACAACTTCATATAAATCGCTGTAACTTTTGATAGAAGACTCAGACAAACATTTTTATGGCTTTATCTTATATAACTCAATATCCCCGTGCTGGGCAAACAGGTTTTGCAGCCGTTTGAGCTAAGATTTTAAAATTATTCACATAATGAAAACCTATACTTTGTTTCAGGCGAGTTTCCCATTCAAATGCATGTAACAGTGAGAAACGCATTGTCTTGGCGAAATAAAGCGTTTTCGTACAACTTCATATAAATCGCTGTAACTTTTGATAGAAGACTCAGACAAACATGTTTATGGCTTTATCTTATAGAACTCAATATCCCCGTGCTGGGCAAACAGGTTTTGCAGCCGTTTGAGCTAAGATTTTAAAATTATTCACATAATGAAAACCTATACTTTGTTTCAGGCGAGTTTCCCATTCAAATGCATGTAACAGTGAGAAACGCATTGTCTTGGCGAAAGAAAGCGTTTTCGTACAACTTCATATAAATCGCTGTAACTTTTGATAGAAGACTCAGACAAACATGTTTATGGCTTTATCTTATAGAACTCAATATCCCCGTGCTGGGCAAACAGGTTTTGCAGCCGTTTGAGCTAAGATTTTAAAATTATTCACATAATGAAAACCTATACTTTGTTTCAGGCGAGTTTCCCATTCAAATGCATGTAACAGTGAGAAACACACTGTCTTAGCGAAAGAAAGCATTTTCGTACAACTTCATATAAATCGCTGTAACTTTTGATAGAAGACTCAGAAACATATGTTTATGGCTTTATCTTATAGAACTCAATATCCCCGTGCTGGGCAAACAGGTTTTGCAGCCGTTTGAGCTAAGATTTTAAAATTATTCACATAATGAAAACCTATACTTTGTTTCAGGCGAGTTTCCCATTCAAATGCATGTAACAGTGAGAAACACACTGTCTTGGCGAAAGAAAGCGTTTTTGAACAACTTCATATAAATCGCTGTAACTTTTGATAGAAGACTCAGACAAACATGTTTATGGCTTTATCTTATAGAACTCAATATCCCCGTGCTGGGCAAACAGGTTTTGCAGCCGTTTGAGCTAAGATTTTAAAATTATTCACATAATGAAAACCTATACTTTGTTTCAGGCGAGTTTCCCATTCAAATGCATGTAACAGTGAGAAACACACTGTCTTGGCGAAAGAAAGCGTTTTCGTACAACTTCATATAAATCGCTGTAACTTTTGATAGAAGACTCAGAAACACATGTTTATGGCTTTATCTTATAGAACTCAATATCCCCGTGCTGGGCAAACAGGTTTTGCAGCCGTTTGAGCTAAGATTTTAAAATTATTCACATAATGAAAACCTATACTTTGTTTCAGGCGAGTTTCCCATTCAAATGCATGTAACAGTGAGAAACACACTGTCTTAGCGAAAGAAAGCATTTTCGTACAACTTCATATAAATCGCTGTAACTTTTGATAGAAGACTCAGAAACATATGTTTATGGCTTTATCTTATAGAACTCAATATCCCCGTGCTGGGCAAACAGGTTTTGCAGCCGTTTGAGCTAAGATTTTAAAATTATTCACATAATGAAAACCTATACTTTGTTTCAGGCGAGTTTCCCATTCAAATGCATGTAACAGTGAGAAACACACTGTCTTGGCGAAAGAAAGCGTTTTTGAACAACTTCATATAAATCGCTGTAACTTTTGATAGAAGACTCAGACAAACATGTTTATGGCTTTATCTTATAGAACTCAATATCCCCGTGCTGGGCAAACAGGTTTTGCAGCCGTTTGAGCTAAGATTTTAAAATTATTCACATAATGAAAACCTATACTTTGTTTCAGGCGAGTTTCCCATTCAAATGCATGTAACAGTGAGAAACACACTGTCTTGGCGAAAGAAAGCGTTTTCGTACAACTTCATATAAATCGCTGTAACTTTTGATAGAAGACTCAGAAACACATGTTTATGGCTTTATCTTATAGAACTCAATATCCCCGTGCTGGGCAAACAGGTTTTGCAGCCGTTTGAGCTAAGATTTTAAAATTATTCACATAATGAAAACCTATACTTTGTTTCAGGCGAGTTTCCCATTCAAATGCATGTAACAGTGAGAAACACACTGTCTTGGCGAAAGAAAGCGTTTTTGAACAACTTCATATAAATCGCTGTAACTTTTGATAGAAGACTCAGACAAACATGTTTATGGCTTTATCTTATAGAACTCAATATCCCCGTGCTGGGCAAACAGGTTTTGCAGCCGTTTGAGCTAAGATTTTAAAATTATTCACATAATGAAAACCTATACTTTGTTTCAGGCGAGTTTCCCATTCAAATGCATGTAACAGTGAGAAACACACTGTCTTGGCGAAAGAAAGCGTTTTCGTACAACTTCATATAAATCGCTGTAACTTTTGATAGAAGACTCAGAAACACATGTTTATGGCTTTATCTTATAGAACTCAATATCCCCGTGCTGGGCAAACAGGTTTTGCAGCCGTTTGAGCTAAGATTTTAAAATTATTCACATAATGAAAACCTATACTTTGTCTCGGGCGAGTTTCCCATTCAAATGCATGTAACAGTGAGAAACGCATTGTCTTGGCGAAATAAAGCGTTTTTGAACAACTTCATATAAATCGCTGTAACTTTTGATAGAAGACTCAGACAAACATTTTTATGGCTTTATCTTATATAACTCAATATCCCCGTGCTGGGCAAACAGGTTTTGCAGCCGTTTGAGCTAAGATTTTAAAATTATTCACATAATGAAAACCTATACTTTGTTTCAGGCGAGTTTCCCATTCAAATGCATGTAACAGTGAGAAACACACTGTCTTGGCGAAAGAAAGCGTTTTCGTACAACTTCATATAAATCGCTGTAACTTTTGATAGAAGACTCAGAAACACATGTTTATGGCTTTATCTTATAGAACTCAATATCCCCGTGCTGGGCAAACAGGTTTTGCAGCCGTTTGAGCTAAGATTTTAAAATTATTCACATAATGAAAACCTATACTTTGTTTCAGGCGAGTTTCCCATTCAAATGCATGTAACAGTGAGAAACGCATTGTCTTGGCGAAATAAAGCGTTTTCGTACAACTTCATATAAATCGCTGTAACTTTTGATAGAAGACTCAGACAAACATGTTTATGGCTTTATCTTATAGAACTCAATATCCCCGTGCTGGGCAAACAGGTTTTGCAGCCGTTTGAGCTAAGATTTTAAAATTATTCACATAATGAAAACCTATACTTTGTTTCAGGCGAGTTTCCCATTCAAATGCATGTAACAGTGAGAAACGCATTGTCTTGGCGAAAGAAAGCGTTTTCGTACAACTTCATATAAATCGCTGTAACTTTTGATAGAAGACTCAGACAAACATGTTTATGGCTTTATCTTATAGAACTCAATATCCCCGTGCTGGGCAAACAGGTTTTGCAGCCGTTTGAGCTAAGATTTTAAAATTATTCACATAATGAAAACCTATACTTTGTTTCAGGCGAGTTTCCCATTCAAATGCATGTAACAGTGAGAAACACACTGTCTTGGCGAAAGAAAGCGTTTTCGTACAACTTCATATAAATCGCTGTAACTTTTGATAGAAGACTCAGAAACACATGTTTATGGCTTTATCTTATAGAACTCAATATCCCCGTGCTGGGCAAACAGGTTTTGCAGCCGTTTGAGCTAAGATTTTAAAATTATTCACATAATGAAAACCTATACTTTGTTTCAGGCGAGTTTCCCATTCAAATGCATGTAACAGTGAGAAACACACTGTCTTGGCGAAAGAAAGCGTTTTCGTACAACTTCATATAAATCGCTGTAACTTTTGATAGAAGACTCAGACAAAGATGTTTATGGCTTTATCTCATAGAACTCAATATCCCCGTGCTGGGCAAACAGGTTTTGCAGCCGTTTGAGCTAAGATTTTAAAATTATTCACATAATGAAAACCTATACTTTGTTTCAGGCGAGTTTCCCATTCAAATGCATGTAACAGTGAGAAACAGACTGTCTTGGCGAAAGAAAGCGTTTTCGTACAACTTCATATAAATCGCTGTAACTTTTGATAGAAGACTCAGACAAAGATGTTTATGGCTTTATCTTATAGAACTCAATATCCCCGTGCTGGGCAAACAGGTTTTGCAGCCGTTTGAGCTAAGATTTTAAAATTATTCACATAATGAAAACCTATACTTTGTTTCAGGCGAGTTTCCCATTCAAATGCATGTAACAGTGAGAAACACACTGTCTTGGCGAAAGAAAGCGTTTTCGTACAACTTCATATAAATCGCTGTAACTTTTGATAGAAGACTCAGAAACACATGTTTATGGCTTTATCTTATAGAACTCAATATCCCCGTGCTGGGCAAACAGGTTTTGCAGCCGTTTGAGCTAAGATTTTAAAATTATTCACATAATGAAAACCTATACTTTGTTTCAGGCGAGTTTCCCATTCAAATGCATGTAACAGTGAGAAACACAGTGTCTTGGCGAAAGAAAGCGTTTTCGTACAACTTCATATAAATCGCTGTAACTTTTGATAGAAGACTCAGAAACACATGTTTATGGCTTTATCTTATAGAACTCAATATCCCCGTGCTGGGCAAACAGGTTTTGCAGCCGTTTGAGCTAAGATTTTAAAATTATTCACATAATGAAAACCTATACTTTGTTTCAGGCGAGTTTCCCATTCAAATGCATGTAACAGTGAGAAACACAGTGTCTTGGCGAAAGAAAGCGTTTTCGTACAACTTCATATAAATCGCTGTAACTTTTGATAGAAGACTCAGAAACACATGTTTATGGCTTTATCTTATAGAACTCAATATCCCCGTGCTGGGCAAACAGGTTTTGCAGCCGTTTGAGCTAAGATTTTAAAATTATTCACATAATGAAAACCTATACTTTGTCTCGGGCGAGTTTCCCATTCAAATGCATGTAACAGTGAGAAACGCATTGTCTTGGCGAAATAAAGCGTTTTCGAACAACTTCATATAAATCGCTGTAACTTTTGATAGAAGACTCAGACAAACATTTTTATGGCTTTATCTTATATAACTCAATATCCCCGTGCTGGGCAAACAGGTTTTGCAGCCGTTTGAGCTAAGATTTTAAAATTATTCACATAATGAAAACCTATACTTTGTTTCAGGCGAGTTTCCCATTCAAATGCATGTAACAGTGAGAAACACAGTGTCTTGGCAAAAGAAAGCGTTTTCGTACAACTTCATATAAATCGCTGTAACTTTTGATAGAAGACTCAGAAACATATGTTTATGGCTTTATCTTATAGAACTCAATATCCCCGTGCTGGGCAAACAGGTTTTGCAGCCGTTTGAGCTAAGATTTTAAAATTATTCACATAATGAAAACCTATACTTTGTTTCAGGCGAGTTTCCCATTCAAATGCATGTAACAGTGAGAAACACAGTGTCTTGGCGAAAGAAAGCGTTTTCGTACAACTTCATATAAATCGCTGTAACTTTTGATAGAAGACTCAGACAAAGATGTTCATGGCTTTATCTTATAGAACTCAATATCCCCGTGCTGGGCAAACAGGTTTTGCAGCCGTTTGAGCTAAGATTTTAAAATTATTCACATAATGAAAACCTATACTTTGTTTCAGGCGAGTTTCCCATTCAAATGCATGTAACAGTGAGAAACACACTGTCTTGGCGAAAGAAAGCGTTTTCGTACAACTTCATATAAATCGCTGTAACTTTTGATAGAAGACTCAGAAACACATGTTTATGGCTTTATCTTATAGAACTCAATATCCCCGTGCTGGGCAAACAGGTTTTGCAGCCGTTTGAGCTAAGATTTTAAAATTATTCACATAATGAAAACCTATACTTTGTCTCGGGCGAGTTTCCCATTCAAATGCATGTAACAGTGAGAAACGCATTGTCTTGGCGAAATAAAGCGTTTTTGAACAACTTCATATAAATCGCTGTAACTTTTGATAGAAGACTCAGACAAACATTTTTATGGCTTTATCTTATATAACTCAATATCCCCGTGCTGGGCAAACAGGTTTTGCAGCCGTTTGAGCTAAGATTTTAAAATTATTCACATAATGAAAACCTATACTTTGTTTCAGGCGAGTTTCCCATTCAAATGCATGTAACAGTGAGAAACGCATTGTCTTGGCGAAAGAAAGCGTTTTCGTACAACTTCATATAAATCGCTGTAACTTTTGATAGAAGACTCAGACAAACATGTTTATGGCTTTATCTTATAGAACTCAATATCCCCGTGCTGGGCAAACAGGTTTTGCAGCCGTTTGAGCTAAGATTTTAAAATTATTCACATAATGAAAACCTATACTTTGTCTCGGGCGAGTTTCCCATTCAAATGCATGTAACAGTGAGAAACGCATTGTCTTGGCGAAATAAAGCGTTTTTGAACAACTTCATATAAATCGCTGTAACTTTTGATAGAAGACTCAGACAAACATGTTTATGGCTTTATCTTATAGAACTCAATATCCCCGTGCTGGGCAAACAGGTTTTGCAGCCGTTTGAGCTAAGATTTTAAAATTATTCACATAATGAAAACCTATACTTTGTTTCAGGCGAGTTTCCCATTCAAATGCATGTAACAGTGAGAAACACACTGTCTTGGCGAAAGAAAGCGTTTTTGAACAACTTCATATAAATCGCTGTAACTTTTGATAGAAGACTCAGACAAATATTTTTATGGCTTTATCTTATATAACTCAATATCCCCGTGCTGGGCAAACAGGTTTTGCAGCCGTTTGAGCTAAGATTTTAAAATTATTCACATAATGAAAACCTATACTTTGTTTCAGGCGAGTTTCCCATTCAAATGCATGTAACAGTGAGAAACACAGTGTCTTGGCGAAAGAAAGCGTTTTCGTACAACTTCATATAAATCGCTGTAACTTTTGATAGAAGACTCAGAAACACATGTTTATGGCTTTATCTTATAGAACTCAATATCCCCGTGCTGGGCAAACAGGTTTTGCAGCCGTTTGAGCTAAGATTTTAAAATTATTCACATAATGAAAACCTATACTTTGTTTCAGGCGAGTTTCCCATTCAAATGCATGTAACAGTGAGAAACGCATTGTCTTGGCGAAATAAAGCGTTTTCGTACAACTTCATATAAATCGCTGTAACTTTTGATAGAAGACTCAGACAAACATGTTTATGGCTTTATCTTATAGAACTCAATATCCCCGTGCTGGGCAAACAGGTTTTGCAGCCGTTTGAGCTAAGATTTTAAAATTATTCACATAATGAAAACCTATACTTTGTTTCAGGCGAGTTTCCCATTCAAATGCATGTAACAGTGAGAAACGCATTGTCTTGGCGAAAGAAAGCGTTTTCGTACAACTTCATATAAATCGCTGTAACTTTTGATAGAAGACTCAGACAAACATGTTTATGGCTTTATCTTATAGAACTCAATATCCCCGTGCTGGGCAAACAGGTTTTGCAGCCGTTTGAGCTAAGATTTTAAAATTATTCACATAATGAAAACCTATACTTTGTTTCAGGCGAGTTTCCCATTCAAATGCATGTAACAGTGAGAAACACACTGTCTTGGCGAAAGAAAGCGTTTTCGTACAACTTCATATAAATCGCTGTAACTTTTGATAGAAGACTCAGAAACACATGTTTATGGCTTTATCTTATAGAACTCAATATCCCCGTGCTGGGCAAACAGGTTTTGCAGCCGTTTGAGCTAAGATTTTAAAATTATTCACATAATGAAAACCTATACTTTGTTTCAGGCGAGTTTCCCATTCAAATGCATGTAACAGTGAGAAACACAGTGTCTTGGCGAAAGAAAGCGTTTTCGTACAACTTCATATAAATCGCTGTAACTTTTGATAGAAGACTCAGACAAAGATGTTTATGGCTTTATCTTATAGAACTCAATATCCCCGTGCTGGGCAAACAGGTTTTGCAGCCGTTTGAGCTAAGATTTTAAAATTATTCACATAATGAAAACCTATACTTTGTTTCAGGCGAGTTTCCCATTCAAATGCATGTAACAGTGAGAAACACACTGTCTTGGCGAAAGAAAGCATTTTCGTACAACTTCATATAAATCGCTGTAACTTTTGATAGAAGACTCAGACAAACATGTTTATGGCTTTATCTTATAGAACTCAATATCCCCGTGCTGGGCAAACAGGTTTTGCAGCCGTTTGAGCTAAGATTTTAAAATTATTCACATAATGAAAACCTATACTTTGTTTCAGGCGAGTTTCCCATTCAAATGCATGTAACAGTGAGAAACACAGTGTCTTGGCGAAATAAAGCGTTTTCGTACAACTTCATATAAATCGCTGTAACTTTTGATAGAAGACTCAGACAAACATGTTTATGGCTTTATCTTATAGAACTCAATATCCCCGTGCTGGGCAAACAGGTTTTGCAGCCGTTTGAGCTAAGATTTTAAAATTATTCACATAATGAAAACCTATACTTTGTTTCAGGCGAGTTTCCCATTCAAATGCATGTAACAGTGAGAAACACAGTGTCTTGGCGAAAGAAAGCGTTTTCGTACAACTTCATATAAATCGCTGTAACTTTTGATAGAAGACTCAGAAACACATGTTTATGGCTTTATCTTATAGAACTCAATATCCCCGTGCTGGGCAAACAGGTTTTGCAGCCGTTTGAGCTAAGATTTTAAAATTATTCACATAATGAAAACCTATACTTTGTTTCAGGCGAGTTTCCCATTCAAATGCATGTAACAGTGAGAAACACAGTGTCTTGGCGAAAGAAAGCGTTTTCGTACAACTTCATATAAATCGCTGTAACTTTTGATAGAAGACTCAGAAACACATGTTTATGGCTTTATCTTATAGAACTCAATATCCCCGTGCTGGGCAAACAGGTTTTGCAGCCGTTTGAGCTAAGATTTTAAAATTATTCACATAATGAAAACCTATACTTTGTTTCAGGCGAGTTTCCCATTCAAATGCATGTAACAGTGAGAAACACAGTGTCTTGGCGAAAGAAAGCGTTTTCGTACAACTTCATATAAATCGCTGTAACTTTTGATAGAAGACTCAGAAACACATGTTTATGGCTTTATCTTATAGAACTCAATATCCCCGTGCTGGGCAAACAGGTTTTGCAGCCGTTTGAGCTAAGATTTTAAAATTATTCACATAATGAAAACCTATACTTTGTTTCAGGCGAGTTTCCCATTCAAATGCATGTAACAGTGAGAAACGCATTGTCTTGGCGAAAGAAAGCGTTTTCGTACAACTTCATATAAATCGCTGTAACTTTTGATAGAAGACTCAGACAAACATGTTTATGGCTTTATCTTATAGAACTCAATATCCCCGTGCTGGGCAAACAGGTTTTGCAGCCGTTTGAGCTAAGATTTTAAAATTATTCACATAATGAAAACCTATACTTTGTTTCAGGCGAGTTTCCCATTCAAATGCATGTAACAGTGAGAAACACACTGTCTTGGCGAAAGAAAGCGTTTTCGTACAACTTCATATAAATCGCTGTAACTTTTGATAGAAGACTCAGAAACACATGTTTATGGCTTTATCTTATAGAACTCAATATCCCCGTGCTGGGCAAACAGGTTTTGCAGCCGTTTGAGCTAAGATTTTAAAATTATTCACATAATGAAAACCTATACTTTGTTTCAGGCGAGTTTCCCATTCAAATGCATGTAACAGTGAGAAACACACTGTCTTGGCGAAAGAAAGCGTTTTCGTACAACTTCATATAAATCGCTGTAACTTTTGATAGAAGACTCAGACAAACATGTTTATGGCTTTATCTTATAGAACTCAATATCCCCGTGCTGGGCAAACAGGTTTTGCAGCCGTTTGAGCTAAGATTTTAAAATTATTCACATAATGAAAACCTATACTTTGTTTCAGGCGAGTTTCCCATTCAAATGCATGTAACAGTGAGAAACGCATTGTCTTGGCGAAAGAAAGCGTTTTCGTACAACTTCATATAAATCGCTGTAACTTTTGATAGAAGACTCAGACAAACATGTTTATGGCTTTATCTTATAGAACTCAATATCCCCGTGCTGGGCAAACAGGTTTTGCAGCCGTTTGAGCTAAGATTTTAAAATTATTCACATAATGAAAACCTATACTTTGTTTCAGGCGAGTTTCCCATTCAAATGCATGTAACAGTGAGAAACACACTGTCTTGGCGAAAGAAAGCGTTTTCGTACAACTTCATATAAATCGCTGTAACTTTTGATAGAAGACTCAGAAACACATGTTTATGGCTTTATCTTATAGAACTCAATATCCCCGTGCTGGGCAAACAGGTTTTGCAGCCGTTTGAGCTAAGATTTTAAAATTATTCACATAATGAAAACCTATACTTTGTTTCAGGCGAGTTTCCCATTCAAATGCATGTAACAGTGAGAAACACACTGTCTTGGCGAAAGAAAGCGTTTTCGTACAACTTCATATAAATCGCTGTAACTTTTGATAGAAGACTCAGACAAAGATGTTTATGGCTTTATCTTATAGAACTCAATATCCCCGTGCTGGGCAAACAGGTTTTGCAGCCGTTTGAGCTAAGATTTTAAAATTATTCACATAATGAAAACCTATACTTTGTTTCAGGCGAGTTTCCCATTCAAATGCATGTAACAGTGAGAAACACACTGTCTTGGCGAAAGAAAGCATTTTCGTACAACTTCATATAAATCGCTGTAACTTTTGATAGAAGACTCAGACAAACATGTTTATGGCTTTATCTTATAGAACTCAATATCCCCGTGCTGGGCAAACAGGTTTTGCAGCCGTTTGAGCTAAGATTTTAAAATTATTCACATAATGAAAACCTATACTTTGTCTCGGGCGAGTTTCCCATTCAAATGCATGTAACAGTGAGAAACGCATTGTCTTGGCGAAATAAAGCGTTTTTGAACAACTTCATATAAATCGCTGTAACTTTTGATAGAAGACTCAGAAACACATGTTTATGGCTTTATCTTATAGAACTCAATATCCCCGTGCTGGGCAAACAGGTTTTGCAGCCGTTTGAGCTAAGATTTTAAAATTATTCACATAATGAAAACCTATACTTTGTTTCAGGCGAGTTTCCCATTCAAATGCATGTAACAGTGAGAAACACACTGTCTTGGCGAAAGAAAGCGTTTTTGAACAACTTCATATAAATCGCTGTAACTTTTGATAGAAGACTCAGAAACACATGTTTATGGCTTTATCTTATAGAACTCAATATCCCCGTGCTGGGCAAACAGGTTTTGCAGCCGTTTGAGCTAAGATTTTAAAATTATTCACATAATGAAAACCTATACTTTGTCTCGGGCGAGTTTCCCATTCAAATGCATGTAACAGTGAGAAACGCATTGTCTTGGCGAAAGAAAGCATTTTCGTACAACTTCATATAAATCGCTGTAACTTTTGATAGAAGACTCAGACAAACATGTTTATGGCTTTATCTTATAGAACTCAATATCCCCGTGCTGGGCAAACAGGTTTTGCAGCCGTTTGAGCTAAGATTTTAAAATTATTCACATAATGAAAACTTATACTTTGTTTCAGGCGAGTTTCCCATTCAAATGCATGTAACAGTGAGAAACACACTGTCTTAGCGAAAGAAAGCATTTTCGTACAACTTCATATAAATCGCTGTAACTTTTGATAGAAGACTCAGAAACATATGTTTATGGCTTTATCTTATAGAACTCAATATCCCCGTGCTGGGCAAACAGGTTTTGCAGCCGTTTGAGCTAAGATTTTAAAATTATTCACATAATGAAAACCTATACTTTGTTTCAGGCGAGTTTCCCATTCAAATGCATGTAACAGTGAGAAACACACTGTCTTGGCGAAAGAAAGCATTTTCGTACAACTTCATATAAATCGCTGTAACTTTTGATAGAAGACTCAGAAACATATGTTTATGGCTTTATCTTATAGAACTCAATATCCCCGTGCTGGGCAAACAGGTTTTGCAGCCGTTTGAGCTAAGATTTTAAAATTATTCACATAATGAAAACCTATACTTTGTTTCAGGCGAGTTTCCCATTCAAATGCATGTAACAGTGAGAAACACACTGTCTTGGCGAAAGAAAGCGTTTTTGAACAACTTCATATAAATCGCTGTAACTTTTGATAGAAGACTCAGAAACACATGTTTATGGCTTTATCTTATAGAACTCAATATCCCCGTGCTGGGCAAACAGGTTTTGCAGCCGTTTGAGCTAAGATTTTAAAATTATTCACATAATGAAAACCTATACTTTGTCTCGGGCGAGTTTCCCATTCAAATGCATGTAACAGTGAGAAACGCATTGTCTTGGCGAAAGAAAGCATTTTCGTACAACTTCATATAAATCGCTGTAACTTTTGATAGAAGACTCAGACAAACATGTTTATGGCTTTATCTTATAGAACTCAATATCCCCGTGCTGGGCAAACAGGTTTTGCAGCCGTTTGAGCTAAGATTTTAAAATTATTCACATAATGAAAACTTATACTTTGTTTCAGGCGAGTTTCCCATTCAAATGCATGTAACAGTGAGAAACACACTGTCTTAGCGAAAGAAAGCATTTTCGTACAACTTCATATAAATCGATGTAACTTTTGATAGAAGACTCAGAAACATATGTTTATGGCTTTATCTTATAGAACTCAATATCCCCGTGCTGGGCAAACAGGTTTTGCAGCCGTTTGAGCTAAGATTTTAAAATTATTCACATAATGAAAACCTATACTTTGTTTCAGGCGAGTTTCCCATTCAAATGCATGTAACAGTGAGAAACACACTGTCTTGGCGAAAGAAAGCGTTTTTAAACAACTTCATATAAATCGCTGTAACTTTTGATAGAAGACTCAGACAAACATGTTTATGGCTTTATCTTATAGAACTCAATATCCCCGTGCTGGGCAAACAGGTTTTGCAGCCGTTTGAGCTAAGATTTTAAAATTATTCACATAATGAAAACCTATACTTTGTTTCAGGCGAGTTTCCCATTCAAATGCATGTAACAGTGAGAAACACACTGTCTTGGCAAAAGAAAGCATTTTCGTACAACTTCATATAAATCGCTGTAACTTTTGATAGAAGACTCAGAAACACATGTTTATGGCTTTATCTTATAGAACTCAATATCCCCGTGCTGGGCAAACAGGTTTTGCAGCCGTTTGAGCTAAGATTTTAAAATTATTCACATAATGAAAACCTATACTTTGTCTCGGGCGAGTTTCCCATTCAAATGCATGTAACAGTGAGAAACGCATTGTCTTGGCGAAATAAAGCGTTTTTGAACAACTTCATATAAATCGCTGTAACTTTTGATAGAAGACTCAGACAAACATGTTTATGGCTTTATCTTATAGAACTCAATATCCCCGTGCTGGGCAAACAGGTTTTGCAGCCGTTTGAGCTAAGATTTTAAAATTATTCACATAATGAAAACCTATACTTTGTTTCAGGCGAGTTTCCCATTCAAATGCATGTAACAGTGAGAAACACACTGTCTTGGCGAAAGAAAGCATTTTCGTACAACTTCATATAAATCGCTGTAACTTTTGATAGAAGACTCAGAAACACATGTTTATGGCTTTATCTTATAGAACTCAATATCCCCGTGCTGGGCAAACAGGTTTTGCAGCCGTTTGAGCTAAGATTTTAAAATTATTCACATAATGAAAACCTATACTTTGTTTCAGGCGAGTTTCCCATTCAAATGCATGTAACAGTGAGAAACACACTGTCTTGGCGAAAGAAAGCATTTTCGTACAACTTCATATAAATCGCTGTAACTTTTGATAGAAGACTCAGACAAACATGTTTATGGCTTTATCTTATAGAACTCAATATCCCCGTGCTGGGCAAACAGGTTTTGCAGCCGTTTGAGCTAAGATTTTAAAATTATTCACATAATGAAAACTTATACTTTGTTTCAGGCGAGTTTCCCATTCAAATGCATGTAACAGTGAGAAACACACTGTCTTGGCGAAAGAAAGCATTTTCGTACAACTTCATATAAATCGCTGTAACTTTTGATAGAAGACTCAGAAACATATGTTTATGGCTTTATCTTATAGAACTCAATATCCCCGTGCTGGGCAAACAGGTTTTGCAGCCGTTTGAGCTAAGATTTTAAAAGTATTCACATAATGAAAACCTATACTTTGTTTCAGGCGAGTTTCCCATTCAAATGCATGTAACAGTGAGAAACACACTGTCTTGGCGAAAGAAAGCATTTTCGTACAACTTCATATAAATCGCTGTAACTTTTGATAGAAGACTCAGACAAACATGTTTATGGCTTTATCTTATAGAACTCAATATCCCCGTGCTGGGCAAACAGGTTTTGCAGCCGTTTGAGCTAAGATTTTAAAATTATTCACATAATGAAAACCTATACTTTGTCTCGGGCGAGTTTCCCATTCAAATGCATGTAACAGTGAGAAACGCATTGTCTTGGCGAAAGAAAGCATTTTCGTACAACTTCATATAAATCGCTGTAACTTTTGATAGAAGACTCAGACAAACATGTTTATGGCTTTATCTTATAGAACTCAATATCCCCGTGCTGGGCAAACAGGTTTTGCAGCCGTTTGAGCTAAGATTTTAAAATTATTCACATAATGAAAACTTATACTTTGTTTCAGGCGAGTTTCCCATTCAAATGCATGTAACAGTGAGAAACACACTGTCTTAGCGAAAGAAAGCATTTTCGTACAACTTCATATAAATCGCTGTAACTTTTGATAGAAGACTCAGAAACATATGTTTATGGCTTTATCTTATAGAACTCAATATCCCCGTGCTGGGCAAACAGGTTTTGCAGCCGTTTGAGCTAAGATTTTAAAATTATTCACATAATGAAAACCTATACTTTGTTTCAGGCGAGTTTCCCATTCAAATGCATGTAACAGTGAGAAACACACTGTCTTGGCGAAAGAAAGCGTTTTTGAACAACTTCATATAAATCGCTGTAACTTTTGATAGAAGACTCAGACAAACATGTTTATGGCTTTATCTTATAGAACTCAATATCCCCGTGCTGGGCAAACAGGTTTTGCAGCCGTTTGAGCTAAGATTTTAAAATTATTCACATAATGAAAACCTATACTTTGTTTCAGGCGAGTTTCCCATTCAAATGCATGTAACAGTGAGAAACACACTGTCTTGGCGAAAGAAAGCATTTTCGTACAACTTCATATAAATCGCTGTAACTTTTGATAGAAGACTCAGAAACATATGTTTATGGCTTTATCTTATAGAACTCAATATCCCCGTGCTGGGCAAACAGGTTTTGCAGCCGTTTGAGCTAAGATTTTAAAATTATTCACATAATGAAAACCTATACTTTGTCTCGGGCGAGTTTCCCATTCAAATGCATGTAACAGTGAGAAACGCATTGTCTTGGCGAAATAAAGCGTTTTTGAACAACTTCATATAAATCGCTGTAACTTTTGATAGAAGACTCAGACAAACATGTTTATGGCTTTATCTTATAGAACTCAA
This sequence comes from Maylandia zebra, assembly GCF_041146795.1. Classification (NCBI taxonomy): domain Eukaryota; kingdom Metazoa; phylum Chordata; class Actinopteri; order Cichliformes; family Cichlidae; genus Maylandia; species Maylandia zebra. The sequence goes on along the minus strand of NC_135188.1, from coordinate 31,435,997 downwards.
TATCCCCGTGCTGGGCAAACAGGTTTTGCAGCCGTTTGAGCTAAGATTTTAAAATTATTCACATAATGAAAACCTATACTTTGTTTCAGGCGAGTTTCCCATTCAAATGCATGTAACAGTGAGAAACACACTGTCTTGGCGAAAGAAAGCATTTTCGTACAACTTCATATAAATCGCTGTAACTTTTGATAGAAGACTCAGAAACACATGTTTATGGCTTTATCTTATAGAACTCAATATCCCCGTGCTGGGCAAACAGGTTTTGCAGCCGTTTGAGCTAAGATTTTAAAATTATTCACATAATGAAAACCTATACTTTGTTTCAGGCGAGTTTCCCATTCAAATGCATGTAACAGTGAGAAACACACTGTCTTGGCGAAAGAAAGCATTTTCGTACAACTTCATATAAATCGCTGTAACTTTTGATAGAAGACTCAGACAAACATGTTTATGGCTTTATCTTATAGAACTCAATATCCCCGTGCTGGGCAAACAGGTTTTGCAGCCGTTTGAGCTAAGATTTTAAAATTATTCACATAATGAAAACCTATACTTTGTCTCGGGCGAGTTTCCCATTCAAATGCATGTAACAGTGAGAAACGCATTGTCTTGGCGAAATAAAGCGTTTTTGAACAACTTCATATAAATCGCTGTAACTTTTGATAGAAGACTCAGAAACACATGTTTATGGCTTTATCTTATAGAACTCAATATCCCCGTGCTGGGCAAACAGGTTTTGCAGCCGTTTGAGCTAAGATTTTAAAATTATTCACATAATGAAAACCTATACTTTGTCTCGGGCGAGTTTCCCATTCAAATGCATGTAACAGTGAGAAACGCATTGTCTTGGCGAAATAAAGCGTTTTTGAACAACTTCATATAAATCGCTGTAACTTTTGATAGAAGACTCAGAAACACATGTTTATGGCTTTATCTTATAGAACTCAATATCCCCATGCTGGGCAAACAGGTTTTGCAGCCGTTTGAGCTAAGATTTTAAAATTATTCACATAATGAAAACCTATACTTTGTTTCAGGCGAGTTTCCCATTCAAATGCATGTAACAGTGAGAAACACACTGTCTTGGCGAAAGAAAGCGTTTTTGAACAACTTCATATAAATCGCTGTAACTTTTGATAGAAGACTCAGAAACACATGTTTATGGCTTTATCTTATAGAACTCAATATCCCCGTGCTGGGCAAACAGGTTTTGCAGCCGTTTGAGCTAAGATTTTAAAATTATTCACATAATGAAAACCTATACTTTGTTTCAGGCGAGTTTCCCATTCAAATGCATGTAACAGTGAGAAACACACTGTCTTGGCGAAAGAAAGCATTTTCGTACAACTTCATATAAATCGCTGTAACTTTTGATAGAAGACTCAGAAACATATGTTTATGGCTTTATCTTATAGAACTCAATATCCCCGTGCTGGGCAAACAGGTTTTGCAGCCGTTTGAGCTAAGATTTTAAAATTATTCACATAATGAAAACCTATACTTTGTCTCGGGCGAGTTTCCCATTCAAATGCATGTAACAGTGAGAAACGCATTGTCTTGGCGAAATAAAGCGTTTTTGAACAACTTCATATAAATCGCTGTAACTTTTGATAGAAGACTCAGACAAACATGTTTATGGCTTTATCTTATAGAACTCAATATCCCCGTGCTGGGCAAACAGGTTTTGCAGCCGTTTGAGCTAAGATTTTAAAATTATTCACATAATGAAAACCTATACTTTGTTTCAGGCGAGTTTCCCATTCAAATGCATGTAACAGTGAGAAACACACTGTCTTGGCGAAAGAAAGCGTTTTTGAACAACTTCATATAAATCGCTGTAACTTTTGATAGAAGACTCAGACAAACATGTTTATGGCTTTATCTTATAGAACTCAATATCCCCGTGCTGGGCAAACAGGTTTTGCAGCCGTTTGAGCTAAGATTTTAAAATTATTCACATAATGAAAACCTATACTTTGTTTCAGGCGAGTTTCCCATTCAAATGCATGTAACAGTGAGAAACACACTGTCTTGGCGAAAGAAAGCATTTTCGTACAACTTCATATAAATCGCTGTAACTTTTGATAGAAGACTCAGAAACATATGTTTATGGCTTTATCTTATAGAACTCAATATCCCCGTGCTGGGCAAACAGGTTTTGCAGCCGTTTGAGCTAAGATTTTAAAATTATTCACATAATGAAAACCTATACTTTGTTTCAGGCGAGTTTCCCATTCAAATGCATGTAACAGTGAGAAACACACTGTCTTGGCGAAAGAAAGCGTTTTTGAACAACTTCATATAAATCGCTGTAACTTTTGATAGAAGACTCAGAAACACATGTTTATGGCTTTATCTTATAGAACTCAATATCCCCGTGCTGGGCAAACAGGTTTTGCAGCCGTTTGAGCTAAGATTTTAAAATTATTCACATAATGAAAACCTATACTTTGTTTCAGGCGAGTTTCCCATTCAAATGCATGTAACAGTGAGAAACACACTGTCTTGGCAAAAGAAAGCATTTTCGTACAACTTCATATAAATCGCTGTAACTTTTGATAGAAGACTCAGAAACATATGTTTATGGCTTTATCTTATAGAACTCAATATCCCCGTGCTGGGCAAACAGGTTTTGCAGCCGTTTGAGCTAAGATTTTAAAATTATTCACATAATGAAAACCTATACTTTGTCTCGGGCGAGTTTCCCATTCAAATGCATGTAACAGTGAGAAACGCATTGTCTTGGCGAAATAAAGCGTTTTTGAACAACTTCATATAAATCGCTGTAACTTTTGATAGAAGACTCAGACAAACATGTTTATGGCTTTATCTTATAGAACTCAATATCCCCGTGCTGGGCAAACAGGTTTTGCAGCCGTTTGAGCTAAGATTTTAAAATTATTCACATAATGAAAACCTATACTTTGTTTCAGGCGAGTTTCCCATTCAAATGCATGTAACAGTGAGAAACACACTGTCTTGGCGAAAGAAAGCATTTTCGTACAACTTCATATAAATCGCTGTAACTTTTGATAGAAGACTCAGAAACATATGTTTATGGCTTTATCTTATAGAACTCAATATCCCCGTGCTGGGCAAACAGGTTTTGCAGCCGTTTGAGCTAAGATTTTAAAAGTATTCACATAATGAAAACCTATACTTTGTTTCAGGCGAGTTTCCCATTCAAATGCATGTAACAGTGAGAAACACACTGTCTTGGCGAAAGAAAGCATTTTCGTACAACTTCATATAAATCGCTGTAACTTTTGATAGAAGACTCAGACAAACATGTTTATGGCTTTATCTTATAGAACTCAATATCCCCGTGCTGGGCAAACAGGTTTTGCAGCCGTTTGAGCTAAGATTTTAAAATTATTCACATAATGAAAACCTATACTTTGTTTCAGGCGAGTTTCCCATTCAAATGCATGTAACAGTGAGAAACACACTGTCTTGGCGAAAGAAAGCGTTTTTGAACAACTTCATATAAATCGCTGTAACTTTTGATAGAAGACTCAGAAACACATGTTTATGGCTTTATCTTATAGAACTCAATATCCCCGTGCTGGGCAAACAGGTTTTGCAGCCGTTTGAGCTAAGATTTTAAAATTATTCACATAATGAAAACCTATACTTTGTTTCAGGCGAGTTTCCCATTCAAATGCATGTAACAGTGAGAAACACACTGTCTTGGCGAAAGAAAGCATTTTCGTACAACTTCATATAAATCGCTGTAACTTTTGATAGAAGACTCAGAAACATATGTTTATGGCTTTATCTTATAGAACTCAATATCCCCGTGCTGGGCAAACAGGTTTTGCAGCCGTTTGAGCTAAGATTTTAAAATTATTCACATAATGAAAACCTATACTTTGTCTCGGGCGAGTTTCCCATTCAAATGCATGTAACAGTGAGAAACGCATTGTCTTGGCGAAATAAAGCGTTTTTGAACAACTTCATATAAATCGCTGTAACTTTTGATAGAAGACTCAGACAAACATGTTTATGGCTTTATCTTATAGAACTCAATATCCCCGTGCTGGGCAAACAGGTTTTGCAGCCGTTTGAGCTAAGATTTTAAAATTATTCACATAATGAAAACCTATACTTTGTTTCAGGCGAGTTTCCCATTCAAATGCATGTAACAGTGAGAAACACACTGTCTTGGCGAAAGAAAGCATTTTCGTACAACTTCATATAAATCGCTGTAACTTTTGATAGAAGACTCAGAAACATATGTTTATGGCTTTATCTTATAGAACTCAATATCCCCGTGCTGGGCAAACAGGTTTTGCAGCCGTTTGAGCTAAGATTTTAAAAGTATTCACATAATGAAAACCTATACTTTGTTTCAGGCGAGTTTCCCATTCAAATGCATGTAACAGTGAGAAACACAGTGTCTTGGCGAAAGAAAGCATTTTCGTACAACTTCATATAAATCGCTGTAACTTTTGATAGAAGACTCAGACAAACATGTTTATGGCTTTATCTTATAGAACTCAATATCCCCGTGCTGGGCAAACAGGTTTTGCAGCCGTTTGAGCTAAGATTTTAAAATTATTCACATAATGAAAACCTATACTTTGTCTCGGGCGAGTTTCCCATTCAAATGCATGTAACAGTGAGAAACGCATTGTCTTGGCGAAAGAAAGCATTTTCGTACAACTTCATATAAATCGCTGTAACTTTTGATAGAAGACTCAGACAAACATGTTTATGGCTTTATCTTATAGAACTCAATATCCCCGTGCTGGGCAAACAGGTTTTGCAGCCGTTTGAGCTAAGATTTTAAAATTATTCACATGATGAAAACTTATACTTTGTTTCAGGCGAGTTTCCCATTCAAATGCATGTAACAGTGAGAAACACACTGTCTTAGCGAAAGAAAGCATTTTCGTACAACTTCATATAAATCGCTGTAACTTTTGATAGAAGACTCAGAAACATATGTTTATGGCTTTATCTTATAGAACTCAATATCCCCGTGCTGGGCAAACAGGTTTTGCAGCCGTTTGAGCTAAGATTTTAAAATTATTCACATAATGAAAACCTATACTTTGTTTCAGGCGAGTTTCCCATTCAAATGCATGTAACAGTGAGAAACACACTGTCTTGGCGAAAGAAAGCGTTTTTGAACAACTTCATATAAATCGCTGTAACTTTTGATAGAAGACTCAGACAAACATGTTTATGGCTTTATCTTATAGAACTCAATATCCCCGTGCTGGGCAAACAGGTTTTGCAGCCGTTTGAGCTAAGATTTTAAAATTATTCACATAATGAAAACCTATACTTTGTTTCAGGCGAGTTTCCCATTCAAATGCATGTAACAGTGAGAAACACACTGTCTTGGCGAAAGAAAGCATTTTCGTACAACTTCATATAAATCGCTGTAACTTTTGATAGAAGACTCAGAAACATATGTTTATGGCTTTATCTTATAGAACTCAATATCCCCGTGCTGGGCAAACAGGTTTTGCAGCCGTTTGAGCTAAGATTTTAAAATTATTCACATAATGAAAACCTATACTTTGTCTCGGGCGAGTTTCCCATTCAAATGCATGTAACAGTGAGAAACGCATTGTCTTGGCGAAATAAAGCGTTTTTGAACAACTTCATATAAATCGCTGTAACTTTTGATAGAAGACTCAGACAAACATGTTTATGGCTTTATCTTATAGAACTCAATATCCCCGTGCTGGGCAAACAGGTTTTGCAGCCGTTTGAGCTAAGATTTTAAAATTATTCACATAATGAAAACCTATACTTTGTTTCAGGCGAGTTTCCCATTCAAATGCATGTAACAGTGAGAAACACACTGTCTTGGCGAAAGAAAGCATTTTCGTACAACTTCATATAAATCGCTGTAACTTTTGATAGAAGACTCAGAAACACATGTTTATGGCTTTATCTTATAGAACTCAATATCCCCGTGCTGGGCAAACAGGTTTTGCAGCCGTTTGAGCTAAGATTTTAAAATTATTCACATAATGAAAACCTATACTTTGTTTCAGGCGAGTTTCCCATTCAAATGCATGTAACAGTGAGAAACACACTGTCTTGGCGAAAGAAAGCATTTTCGTACAACTTCATATAAATCGCTGTAACTTTTGATAGAAGACTCAGACAAACATGTTTATGGCTTTATCTTATAGAACTCAATATCCCCGTGCTGGGCAAACAGGTTTTGCAGCCGTTTGAGCTAAGATTTTAAAATTATTCACATAATGAAAACCTATACTTTGTCTCGGGCGAGTTTCCCATTCAAATGCATGTAACAGTGAGAAACGCATTGTCTTGGCGAAATAAAGCGTTTTTGAACAACTTCATATAAATCGCTGTAACTTTTGATAGAAGACTCAGAAACACATGTTTATGGCTTTATCTTATAGAACTCAATATCCCCGTGCTGGGCAAACAGGTTTTGCAGCCGTTTGAGCTAAGATTTTAAAATTATTCACATAATGAAAACCTATACTTTGTCTCGGGCGAGTTTCCCATTCAAATGCATGTAACAGTGAGAAACGCATTGTCTTGGCGAAATAAAGCGTTTTTGAACAACTTCATATAAATCGCTGTAACTTTTGATAGAAGACTCAGAAACACATGTTTATGGCTTTATCTTATAGAACTCAATATCCCCATGCTGGGCAAACAGGTTTTGCAGCCGTTTGAGCTAAGATTTTAAAATTATTCACATAATGAAAACCTATACTTTGTTTCAGGCGAGTTTCCCATTCAAATGCATGTAACAGTGAGAAACACACTGTCTTGGCGAAAGAAAGCATTTTCGTACAACTTCATATAAATCGCTGTAACTTTTGATAGAAGACTCAGAAACATATGTTTATGGCTTTATCTTATAGAACTCAATATCCCCGTGCTGGGCAAACAGGTTTTGCAGCCGTTTGAGCTAAGATTTTAAAATTATTCACATAATGAAAACCTATACTTTGTTTCAGGCGAGTTTCCCATTCAAATGCATGTAACAGTGAGAAACACACTGTCTTGGCGAAAGAAAGCGTTTTTGAACAACTTCATATAAATCGCTGTAACTTTTGATAGAAGACTCAGAAACACATGTTTATGGCTTTATCTTATAGAACTCAATATCCCCGTGCTGGGCAAACAGGTTTTGCAGCCGTTTGAGCTAAGATTTTAAAATTATTCACATAATGAAAACTTATACTTTGTTTCAGGCGAGTTTCCCATTCAAATGCATGTAACAGTGAGAAACACACTGTCTTGGCGAAAGAAAGCATTTTCGTACAACTTCATATAAATCGCTGTAACTTTTGATAGAAGACTCAGAAACATATGTTTATGGCTTTATCTTATAGAACTCAATATCCCCGTGCTGGGCAAACAGGTTTTGCAGCCGTTTGAGCTAAGATTTTAAAAGTATTCACATAATGAAAACCTATACTTTGTTTCAGGCGAGTTTCCCATTCAAATGCATGTAACAGTGAGAAACACACTGTCTTGGCGAAAGAAAGCATTTTCGTACAACTTCATATAAATCGCTGTAACTTTTGATAGAAGACTCAGACAAACATGTTTATGGCTTTATCTTATAGAACTCAATATCCCCGTGCTGGGCAAACAGGTTTTGCAGCCGTTTGAGCTAAGATTTTAAAATTATTCACATAATGAAAACCTATACTTTGTCTCGGGCGAGTTTCCCATTCAAATGCATGTAACAGTGAGAAACGCATTGTCTTGGCGAAAGAAAGCATTTTCGTACAACTTCATATAAATCGCTGTAACTTTTGATAGAAGACTCAGACAAACATGTTTATGGCTTTATCTTATAGAACTCAATATCCCCGTGCTGGGCAAACAGGTTTTGCAGCCGTTTGAGCTAAGATTTTAAAATTATTCACATAATGAAAACCTATACTTTGTCTCGGGCGAGTTTCCCATTCAAATGCATGTAACAGTGAGAAACGCATTGTCTTGGCGAAAGAAAGCATTTTCGTACAACTTCATATAAATCGCTGTAACTTTTGATAGAAGACTCAGACAAACATGTTTATGGCTTTATCTTATAGAACTCAATATCCCCGTGCTGGGCAAACAGGTTTTGCAGCCGTTTGAGCTAAGATTTTAAAATTATTCACATAATGAAAACCTATACTTTGTTTCAGGCGAGTTTCCCATTCAAATGCATGTAACAGTGAGAAACACACTGTCTTGGCGAAAGAAAGCATTTTCGTACAACTTCATATAAATCGCTGTAACTTTTGATAGAAGACTCAGACAAACATGTTTATGGCTTTATCTTATAGAACTCAATATCCCCGTGCTGGGCAAACAGGTTTTGCAGCCGTATGAGCTAAGATTTTAAAATTATTCACATAATGAAAACCTATACTTTGTCTCGGGCGAGTTTCCCATTCAAATGCATGTAACAGTGAGAAACGCATTGTCTTGGCGAAATAAAGCGTTTTTGAACAACTTCATATAAATCGCTGTAACTTTTGATAGAAGACTCAGACAAACATGTTTATGGCTTTATCTTATAGAACTCAATATCCCCGTGCTGGGCAAACAGGTTTTGCAGCCGTTTGAGCTAAGATTTTAAAATTATTCACATAATGAAAACCTATACTTTGTCTCGGGCGAGTTTCCCATTCAAATGCATGTAACAGTGAGAAACGCATTGTCTTGGCGAAATAAAGCGTTTTTGAACAACTTCATATAAATCGCTGTAACTTTTGATAGAAGACTCAGACAAAGATGTTTATGGCTTTATCTTATAGAACTCAATATCCCCGTGCTGGGCAAACAGGTTTTGCAGCCGTTTGAGCTAAGATTTTAAAATTATTCACATAATGAAAACCTATACTTTGTCTCGGGCGAGTTTCCCATTCAAATGCATGTAACAGTGAGAAACACACTGTCTTGGCGAAAGAAAGCGTTTTCGTACAACTTCATATAAATCGCTGTAACTTTTGATAGAAGACTCAGAAACATATGTTTATGGCTTTATCTTATAGAACTCAATATCCCCGTGCTGGGCAAACAGGTTTTGCAGCCGTTTGAGCTAAGATTTTAAAATTATTCATATAATGAAAACCTATACTTTGTCTCGGGCGAGTTTCCCATTCAAATGCATGTAACAGTGAGAAACACACTGTCTTGGCGAAAGAAAGCGTTTTTGAACAACTTCATATAAATCGCTGTAACTTTTGATAGAAGACTCAGAAACACATGTTTATGGCTTTATCTTATAGAACTCAATATCCCCGTGCTGGGCAAACAGGTTTTGCAGCCGTTTGAGCTAAGATTTTAAAATTATTCACATAATGAAAACCTATACTTTGTTTCAGGCGAGTTTCCCATTCAAATGCATGTAACAGTGAGAAACACACTGTCTTGGCGAAAGAAAGCATTTTCGTACAACTTCATATAAATCGCTGTAACTTTTGATAGAAGACTCAGACAAACATGTTTATGGCTTTATCTTATAGAACTCAATATCCCCGTGCTGGGCAAACAGGTTTTGCAGCCGTATGAGCTAAGATTTTAAAATTATTCACATAATGAAAACCTATACTTTGTCTCGGGCGAGTTTCCCATTCAAATGCATGTAACAGTGAGAAACGCATTGTCTTGGCGAAATAAAGCGTTTTTGAACAACTTCATATAAATCGCTGTAACTTTTGATAGAAGACTCAGACAAAGATGTTTATGGCTTTATCTTATAGAACTCAATATCCCCGTGCTGGGCAAACAGGTTTTGCAGCCGTTTGAGCTAAGATTTTAAAATTATTCACATAATGAAAACCTATACTTTGTCTCGGGCGAGTTTCCCATTCAAATGCATGTAACAGTGAGAAACGCATTGTCTTGGCGAAATAAAGCGTTTTTGAACAACTTCATATAAATCGCTGTAACTTTTGATAGAAGACTCAGACAAAGATGTTTATGGCTTTATCTTATAGAACTCAATATCCCCGTGCTGGGCAAACAGGTTTTGCAGCCGTTTGAGCTAAGATTTTAAAATTATTCACATAATGAAAACCTATACTTTGTCTCGGGCGAGTTTCCCATTCAAATGCATGTAACAGTGAGAAACACACTGTCTTGGCGAAAGAAAGCGTTTTCGTACAACTTCATATAAATCGCTGTAACTTTTGATAGAAGACTCAGAAACATATGTTTATGGCTTTATCTTATAGAACTCAATATCCCCGTGCTGGGCAAACAGGTTTTGCAGCCGTTTGAGCTAAGATTTTAAAATTATTCACATAATGAAAACCTATACTTTGTCTCGGGCGAGTTTCCCATTCAAATGCATGTAACAGTGAGAAACGCATTGTCTTGGCGAAATAAAGCGTTTTTGAACAACTTCATATAAATCGCTGTAACTTTTGATAGAAGACTCAGAAACACATGTTTATGGCTTTATCTTATAGAACTCAATATCCCCGTGCTGGGCAAACAGGTTTTGCAGCCGTTTGAGCTAAGATTTTAAAATTATTCACATAATGAAAACCTATACTTTGTTTCAGGCGAGTTTCCCATTCAAATGCATGTAACAGTGAGAAACACACTGTCTTGGCGAAAGAAAGCATTTTCGTACAACTTCATATAAATCGCTGTAACTTTTGATAGAAGACTCAGAAACATATGTTTATGGCTTTATCTTATAGAACTCAATATCCCCGTGCTGGGCAAACAGGTTTTGCAGCCGTTTGAGCTAAGATTTTAAAATTATTCACATAATGAAAACCTATACTTTGTTTCAGGCGAGTTTCCCATTCAAATGCATGTAACAGTGAGAAACACACTGTCTTGGCGAAAGAAAGCGTTTTTGAACAACTTCATATAAATCGCTGTAACTTTTGATAGAAGACTCAGAAACACATGTTTATGGCTTTATCTTATAGAACTCAATATCCCCGTGCTGGGCAAACAGGTTTTGCAGCCGTTTGAGCTAAGATTTTAAAAGTATTCACATAATGAAAACCTATACTTTGTTTCAGGCGAGTTTCCCATTCAAATGCATGTAACAGTGAGAAACACACTGTCTTGGCGAAAGAAAGCATTTTCGTACAACTTCATATAAATCGCTGTAACTTTTGATAGAAGACTCAGACAAACATGTTTATGGCTTTATCTTATAGAACTCAATATCCCCGTGCTGGGCAAACAGGTTTTGCAGCCGTTTGAGCTAAGATTTTAAAATTATTCACATAATGAAAACCTATACTTTGTCTCGGGCGAGTTTCCCATTCAAATGCATGTAACAGTGAGAAACGCATTGTCTTGGCGAAAGAAAGCATTTTCGTACAACTTCATATAAATCGCTGTAACTTTTGATAGAAGACTCAGACAAACATGTTTATGGCTTTATCTTATAGAACTCAATATCCCCGTGCTGGGCAAACAGGTTTTGCAGCCGTTTGAGCTAAGATTTTAAAATTATTCACATAATGAAAACCTATACTTTGTTTCAGGCGAGTTTCCCATTCAAATGCATGTAACAGTGAGAAACATACTGTCTTGGCGAAAGAAAGCGTTTTTGAACAACTTCATATAAATCGCTGTAACTTTTGATAGAAGACTCAGAAACACATGTTTATGGCTTTATCTTATAGAACTCAATATCCCCGTGCTGGGCAAACAGGTTTTGCAGCCGTTTGAGCTAAGATTTTAAAATTATTCACATAATGAAAACCTATACTTTGTCTCGGGCGAGTTTCCCATTCAAATGCATGTAACAGTGAGAAACGCATTGTCTTGGCGAAATAAAGCGTTTTTGAACAACTTCATATAAATCGCTGTAACTTTTGATAGAAGACTCAGAAACACATGTTTATGGCTTTATCTTATAGAACTCAATATCCCCGTGCTGGGCAAACAGGTTTTGCAGCCGTTTGAGCTAAGATTTTAAAATTATTCACATAATGAAAACCTATACTTTGTTTCAGGCGAGTTTCCCATTCAAATGCATGTAACAGTGAGAAACACACTGTCTTGGCGAAAGAAAGCATTTTCGTACAACTTCATATAAATCGCTGTAACTTTTGATAGAAGACTCAGAAACATATGTTTATGGCTTTATCTTATAGAACTCAATATCCCCGTGCTGGGCAAACAGGTTTTGCAGCCGTTTGAGCTAAGATTTTAAAATTATTCACATAATGAAAACCTATACTTTGTTTCAGGCGAGTTTCCCATTCAAATGCATGTAACAGTGAGAAACACACTGTCTTGGCGAAAGAAAGCGTTTTTGAACAACTTCATATAAATCGCTGTAACTTTTGATAGAAGACTCAGAAACACATGTTTATGGCTTTATCTTATAGAACTCAATATCCCCGTGCTGGGCAAACAGGTTTTGCAGCCGTTTGAGCTAAGATTTTAAAATTATTCACATAATGAAAACTTATACTTTGTTTCAGGCGAGTTTCCCATTCAAATGCATGTAACAGTGAGAAACACACTGTCTTGGCGAAAGAAAGCATTTTCGTACAACTTCATATAAATCGCTGTAACTTTTGATAGAAGACTCAGAAACATATGTTTATGGCTTTATCTTATAGAACTCAATATCCCCGTGCTGGGCAAACAGGTTTTGCAGCCGTTTGAGCTAAGATTTTAAAAGTATTCACATAATGAAAACCTATACTTTGTTTCAGGCGAGTTTCCCATTCAAATGCATGTAACAGTGAGAAACACACTGTCTTGGCGAAAGAAAGCATTTTCGTACAACTTCATATAAATCGCTGTAACTTTTGATAGAAGACTCAGACAAACATGTTTATGGCTTTATCTTATAGAACTCAATATCCCCGTGCTGGGCAAACAGGTTTTGCAGCCGTTTGAGCTAAGATTTTAAAATTATTCACATAATGAAAACCTATACTTTGTCTCGGGCGAGTTTCCCATTCAAATGCATGTAACAGTGAGAAACGCATTGTCTTGGCGAAAGAAAGCATTTTCGTACAACTTCATATAAATCGCTGTAACTTTTGATAGAAGACTCAGACAAAGATGTTTATGGCTTTATCTTATAGAACTCAATATCCCCGTGCTGGGCAAACAGGTTTTGCAGCCGTTTGAGCTAAGATTTTAAAATTATTCACATAATGAAAACCTATACTTTGTTTCAGGCGAGTTTCCCATTCAAATGCATGTAACAGTGAGAAACACACTGTCTTGGCGAAAGAAAGCGTTTTTGAACAACTTCATATAAATCGCTGTAACTTTTGATAGAAGACTCAGAAACACATGTTTATGGCTTTATCTTATAGAACTCAATATCCCCGTGCTGGGCAAACAGGTTTTGCAGCCGTTTGAGCTAAGATTTTAAAATTATTCATATAATGAAAACCTATACTTTGTCTCGGGCGAGTTTCCCATTCAAATGCATGTAACAGTGAGAAACACACTGTCTTGGCGAAAGAAAGCGTTTTTGAACAACTTCATATAAATCGCTGTAACTTTTGATAGAAGACTCAGAAACACATGTTTATGGCTTTATCTTATAGAACTCAATATCCCCGTGCTGGGCAAACAGGTTTTGCAGCCGTTTGAGCTAAGATTTTAAAATTATTCACATAATGAAAACCTATACTTTGTTTCAGGCGAGTTTCCCATTCAAATGCATGTAACAGTGAGAAACACACTGTCTTGGCGAAAGAAAGCATTTTCGTACAACTTCATATAAATCGCTGTAACTTTTGATAGAAGACTCAGACAAACATGTTTATGGCTTTATCTTATAGAACTCAATATCCCCGTGCTGGGCAAACAGGTTTTGCAGCCGTATGAGCTAAGATTTTAAAATTATTCACATAATGAAAACCTATACTTTGTCTCGGGCGAGTTTCCCATTCAAATGCATGTAACAGTGAGAAACGCATTGTCTTGGCGAAATAAAGCGTTTTTGAACAACTTCATATAAATCGCTGTAACTTTTGATAGAAGACTCAGACAAACATGTTTATGGCTTTATCTTATAGAACTCAATATCCCCGTGCTGGGCAAACAGGTTTTGCAGCCGTTTGAGCTAAGATTTTAAAATTATTCACATAATGAAAACCTATACTTTGTCTCGGGCGAGTTTCCCATTCAAATGCATGTAACAGTGAGAAACACACTGTCTTGGCGAAAGAAAGCGTTTTCGTACAACTTCATATAAATCGCTGTAACTTTTGATAGAAGACTCAGACAAACATGTTTATGGCTTTATCTTATAGAACTCAATATCCCCGTGCTGGGCAAACAGGTTTTGCAGCCGTTTGAGCTAAGATTTTAAAATTATTCACATAATGAAAACTTATACTTTGTTTCAGGCGAGTTTCCCATTCAAATGCATGTAACAGTGAGAAACACACTGTCTTGGCGAAAGAAAGCATTTTCGTACAACTTCATATAAATCGCTGTAACTTTTGATAGAAGACTCAGAAACATATGTTTATGGCTTTATCTTATAGAACTCAATATCCCCGTGCTGGGCAAACAGGTTTTGCAGCCGTTTGAGCTAAGATTTTAAAATTATTCACATAATGAAAACCTATACTTTGTTTCAGGCGAGTTTCCCATTCAAATGCATGTAACAGTGAGAAACACACTGTCTTGGCAAAAGAAAGCATTTTCGTACAACTTCATATAAATCGCTGTAACTTTTGATAGAAGACTCAGAAACATATGTTTATGGCTTTATCTTATAGAACTCAATATCCCCGTGCTGGGCAAACAGGTTTTGCAGCCGTTTGAGCTAAGATTTTAAAATTATTCACATAATGAAAACCTATACTTTGTCTCGGGCGAGTTTCCCATTCAAATGCATGTAACAGTGAGAAACACACTGTCTTGGCGAAAGAAAGCATTTTCGTACAACTTCATATAAATCGCTGTAACTTTTGATAGAAGACTCAGACAAACATGTTTATGGCTTTATCTTATAGAACTCAATATCCCCGTGCTGGGCAAACAGGTTTTGCAGCCGTTTGAGCTAAGATTTTAAAATTATTCACATAATGAAAACTTATACTTTGTTTCAGGCGAGTTTCCCATTCAAATGCATGTAACAGTGAGAAACACACTGTCTTGGCGAAAGAAAGCATTTTCGTACAACTTCATATAAATCGCTGTAACTTTTGATAGAAGACTCAGACAAACATGTTTATGGCTTTATCTTATAGAACTCAATATCCCCGTGCTGGGCAAACAGGTTTTGCAGCCGTTTGAGCTAAGATTTTAAAATTATTCACATAATGAAAACCTATACTTTGTTTCAGGCGAGTTTCCCATTCAAATGCATGTAACAGTGAGAAACACACTGTCTTGGCGAAAGAAAGCATTTTCGTACTGAAGGAAACTGTTTCCAGGGCCTACTCCGTGGATCGGCTTCCTCCGAGGCGTGGACGTCTATCAGCAGAGAATGTACCTTCACCTATCAGCAGAGAATGTCCCTTAGTCTGTAACACAGTCAAATATATTCTCAAGTAATATTCAAGCATGCCATTCAGCGTGTTAGTACGAGCTCGGGAGCAGCTTGGGAGAACAAGAAAACAGAGACTGCTTTAGATTGTCTTCCCAAAGTGACTCAACTTTATTCACAAGTACAACAGTTTATATAGAGGGTAAAATTCATGAGACAGCAGATTATCAGTTTAAACCAGTACAGACCAAGATAAGGCAGCGTCTTCCTGCCCTTGGGTGAAGAAGCATCCTTTGTGTAGTGTATTAGTTCAGCTACAATTATGATTATCTCAGCGACATATTTTCAAGGCACAAAACGAAGAGTTCTTACATTAGTGAAATCTGAAACAAACCATTTGGCCTTCAACAGGCGTCTAAAAGATTAAGAAACTAATGTAGCTGAGGGAGTGATCTCTGTGGTATTTCAACCTTGTACCAGCCTGTGATTCTCACACATCAATTCTTGGGTCAAAGAGAAAAACACTGAAACAAAGGGGCCTTATTGAATGACAGAGTTTTCCTGCATGATGTCACTATAAAACAATATCCAGTAAATGCTCCCATGGTACTAAAATACCTAACAGTTCCACTCTTTTTTTATTATTATTTTTAAAAAAAAAAAAATAACTCAAATAGAAAGGAAAAATCACAAATGTAATAATATAATATAAAAAGCAAATCATAAAATGTAATAGTTCACAACCTAATGTTCAATACACACATCAGGAACATCATTGTTAACATCTGGCACATCCTCAGGATCAATTTGTGCTAATTGCAAATACATTGAAGTAGCTGTACTAGTAGCTATACGGGTTATCATTGAGCGTACACAGGGTATCACACAACAGGCAATAATCATCAAAAACAAAATAATACATGCTACAACTGTTACAAAGGCTACAATGAGTTCCTTCCATTTTCCAAACGTGTCCTGCATCCACTTGTCTAGCCACTGACCGTGACCTGTATTGGCTCTTAGTTCTATCTGCAATGCTTCAAGTTTATTCATAGCTTGTGTAAATGAACCGTCAGGGGCGGTATTATTGGGAATAAAAGTACAACAAAAATCTTCAAACATAGCACAAACACCTCCTTTCTCAGCTAACAGCATATCTAAGGCCATTCTATTTTGCATGGTCATTAAGGAGGCAGCAGACATCTGTTCTCCTAGGGCTTTAAGGGCCGTATTGGTCAAATTAGTAAGTCTTTGCTGATTGTAATAAACATAATTGATCCAGCCTACATTTTTGTTTACCTGTATCCACGGTAGTATTGAGACAAACCCTGCTGATATTTCTCCTTGTGCCTTTAATTCATTTGGTATCACGCGTGGAACTCCTATAGCATCTATGTAAACGTTATGTGAATAAGCGGAGCGTTCCGTCCGTCTGCTGGATACAGGCAGATCCGAGGTTTGTTGTATCAGTAGTTCTTGAGCTAAAGTTACTAGACCGCAGGTACCGGTCCAATTAACAGGTAAGGCTAATCTAAGAGTATTATTGCACACCCAATAAGCATGTGGGATTGGTCTGGTCAGGCGCGAAGCTGTAAAGCCTTTTAATATGCCTCCCCAGTACGAGTCGTTTAGTGTGTTGGGCGAATGCAGGATTGTTGAGTTATCTGAATGCGTACTTATATATGCATATATATAAGAAAACATATGTTTATATTGTGTCCTGTCAACACTCGCTGCTAGCCATGTTTCGTTACAGCGTGCTCCTGGAGAGTCAGAAAAGAACGTATAGTTTTGTGTGTCATAATTTATGTTTTCAAGTTTTGGTCGGTGTATGCATGTCATCAAGATATTTGGGTGATGGCGCACCTGTGTTGGGGGCGAAAGAGGTTCAGTGCGGTCTTCGGGGCGCTTCATTTGGTTGCAGGGGTGGGTAGAATCATTAATCATGCTAACATCCTTACTAGAGACTTGTGCTGTGTATATGAATAAACAATCTAAAGGACTTAGTTCTACTCGCAGCGCTTCAATCAGGGTTACCGTTAAGGGCCCCTTTTTATCATTTTTGAATAGCATCTTTGTTAAGGGAAAACCTGAAATTGGATATCCCACTATGACCTGTTCTGGATTACCCTTTGAACAGACATAACAGTTACTGTTTCCTAAGTCACGAGCGGCTGTTCTGGCATTGTCATACCAGGCGTTAGTTCCTGTTCTAGGGGGTGCATAAGATGGTTTATTGGTGGTGTCTGTGTTGCTTTCTACTGATTTTAGAGAACGTGACGAGTGTACTAGGTGGGTGTCTTGCCAAGTGGAGCATGAGGTATTGTCAGCAAAATGTGGCTTGCAGAAACGTGAACAGGGTTGCACTTTACAATACGAAATAGTAAATAAAAATCCTAAGATTAATGCAGTAGATATGATTAATAACCTAAATATATAAAAAAGACAGTTCTTTAGTCGTCTCCTGGCCTGGTCCCAGGTTCGAGAGACACCGTATAAGCGTCGTGTGATGACAATGGGCATTTCATTTTCTCCATTATCAGGATGGAATGAGTCTATCTTTATCAGGTTAGACATTGTGTGGTACTCTAGGCTTTCTGTTCCTGCTGGATGTTCGAGTACCTTGTTGTTGTTCAGGCGGGGGATCAGAGGGCTTTCTGAGTCTTGGCTCTTTCAGGCGTTGTGTGTTAATCAGTGATTGTGTGTGTGTAGGTGGATTGGATCCGGGCGCTGGCTCGCCTGAGTCGTCATCTATAGGTGTATTGAATCCGGGCGCTGGCTCGCCTGAGTCGTCATCTACTTGATCCGACGCCTTAGGTGGTTTGGTGGGGCTGGTCTTAACCCTGCTGGCATGAATCCACTGAGGTTGTCCGTCTGTTAGGATGCTGGTTCTCGTCACTGCAAGTACAGTCTGGGGGCTGGAACACGCGGCCTCCCCGAGTGCCCTTGGTTTTAGCGACTGTACCAACACCGCATCTCCTGGTTTCCACGGATGGGTTGGATCTATGGAAGGGAGAGGCTGAGAGAGACAAACTTTCTGATAGTTATTATTCAGTGTTTCTACCAGGTTATGAACATAGTCAGACAATGCAGTGTCTATGTCCCCTTCCAATAGCGGTGCCCCTCTGGAGGCTGACCATGGTGTTGGAAACGGTCTTCCCATGATTATTTCAAATGGAGATAATTTGGTTGCTGCGGATGGAGTCATTCTAATCTCGCAGAGGATTTGAGGAAGTAGTTTGATCCAGGTCATTCCTGTTTCTATCATTGCTTTAGTCAGGCGATTTTTTATGGTCCTATTCATTCTTTCTACAACTCCTGAACTCTGAGGATGGTATGGCACATGATATTTCCAGTCTATTGCTAGAGTTTTAGCACACTTTTGAATTACTTCTGATGTGAATGAAGGTCCTCTATCACTGTTAATTTGGTGAGGTATTCCAAATCTGGGTATTATTTCATTGCACAACTTTTGACAGACTACTTCTGCAGTTTCTTTTGATGTTGGGTAAGCTTCTACCCATTTACTAAATTGGTCCACTATTACCAGTAAGTACTTGATGCTTCCTTGTGCTGGCATGTGTGTAAAATCAATTTGTAATGTATGAAATGGGAAATCTGGTTGTGGTAAATGCTGATGTTTTGCTTTTGGTTTTCCTACATTAGTTCGTGCACATGTTAGACAGGTTGCTAATATGCGTTTTACTGCGTGTGATGTTTTCTTGATTACAAATCTTGATTTTATTGCTCCTATTACCCCTCTTTGTCCGACATGACTCACACCGTGAAAATGGCGGACAAGGATTGGCAGTAGTGAAGATGGGAGGGCAATCAAACCCTCAAGGTTTTTGTATAAGCCGTCTCTGTTATCTAAGGTACAATCATTACTTTCCCAGTAAGTGTAATCTAAGGCAGAGGCTTGCTCTTGTATGAATTTTAGGTCAACATTTGTTTCTAAATAGTCTGGGAGCGTGACAAGTGGCAGCTGTAAAGGCAAAGATAATACTTCCCTTCTGGGTGGTTGCTGTGAGGCAGCAGCTGCTTTCGCGGTTACGTCTGCAAGAGCATTTCCCACTGCTTCGTCTGTGTCAGCCGTGCTGTGCCCCTTCGTTTTAACAACTGCAATTGCCGATGGCAGCTGTATAGCCTGCAAAAGTCTTTGAACAAGGTCAGAATTAGCGATCGATTTCCCATCAGCAGATCTAAATCCTCTTTGTCTCCACAATGTGCCAAAGTCATGCACCACACCGAATGCATAACGGCTATCAGTGTAAATTGTTACCCGCTTATCCACATGTAACTCACAGGCGCGTATTAAAGCCATGAGCTCTGCTTTTTGTGCTGAGTGAAATGGTAATGAGTGAGCCTCTAGTATGATGTCAGGCAATGTCACCACCGAATAGCCACAAAGAAATAAGTTGTCATTTGGTTTTGAACAGGACCCGTCCACATAAACAATGACTGAGTCTGGGATTGGTGTCTGCTCTAAGTCTGGGCGTGGTGCTGTGGATTCCTGTATACGTGTCATACAATCATGAACGTCAGGGTCGTCTGAACCATCCTGTCGGTCAGAAGAACACAGCATACGAATAAGTAAGTGTGCTGGCGAATTGGGTGTGCTGCTTGCTTTTATAGTGAGATTTGCTGTTGAAGTCAGTGTAGCTTCATAACCTGAGTGACGTTGTGCGGTCATGTGTTGTGTAGTTATGTTTGCTAGAATGGTCGTGACCTGGTGATTGGTGTGTAGAATAGTGTCATGTGAGAGTGTGAGCTTCTCGCAGTCCCTTATCATGATAGAGCAAGCTGCTACTGCTCTCAGGCAGGCCGGCATCCCCTGAACTACTGCTGGCAGCACCTTTGAGTAGAAGGCTACTGGACGGTAGCCACAGCCATGCTCTTGGGCCAATACACCTGCACAGGTCGTGCCGTTCTCTGTGACGTACAGGTGGAACGGTAAGTGGTAGTCAGGCAGACCCAAACAAGGGGCGGAGGTCAGCGCTCCCTGTAATGCATTGAAAGAGGCAGTCATTTCTGTGGACCACAGTATTCGAGGAGGCTTGTCTTTTTTGCAGCATTCACGCAGAATGTGGTCTTTCTTTCTGTGTAGTGGGCTTAGGGACAGAGGTCACAGCTTTGACCCTGTCTGTAGTCATAGAACGTTGTCCGTGAGACAGTGTAAATCCCAAATATTGAACAGAAGTCTGACAGTACTGCATTTTCTTTGCTGATGCTTTGTGGCCAGTCTGTTGGAGGTGCTGGAGTAGCATGTGTGTGGCAGTTTGACATAGTTTTTCACTTTCAGCACAGAGGAGGAGATCATCTACATACTGGATCAGAGTACAGCCCTCTGGAGGAGTGAAGCCGTCCAGGGTAGCACGTACTACCATTGAGAAAGCCGCAGGGCTGTCTACCATGCCTTGGGGTAAGCGAGTCCATGTGTACTGCTTATCTCTATGTGTAAAAGCAAATATCGGCTGTGTGTCTTCATGCACAGGTACTGAGAAAAAGGCGGAGCACAAATCCACCACAGTAAAATGTGTAGCTGTTGCTGGAATAGATGTCAGTATGCTGGGAACATCTGGAACCAGAGGTGGCAGAGGCATGATGACTGCATTAACTTGCCTTAAGTCTTGTGTGAAACGCCATACGCCAGGTTTGTTAGGCTTTGGCACAGGATTGACAGGAGTGTTATATGGAGATACTGTGGGCTTTATTACTCCAGCTGTCAATAAATCTCCTATGATGATGTCTAAGGCTGCGGCTTTTTCAGCGGAAATGGGATATTGCTTGACATATACCGGCTTGTTGTTTTTCAGCTGAGCATGATAAGGTGTACAGTCAATAAATCCTACATCATTCTCACCTCTTGACCATAATGTCATGTTTTGATATTCAGCTGGCAATGTGACAGCAGAGATAGTACAGTGTATGGGGTAGGTTAGATCTATGTGTTGACATGGTGCAGTGATGTCATAGCCTATGTCTGAGTTATGTGACAAAACCACTGTTTGGCCTTCACTGGTGTGAGCAGTTATCATGTTGTTGAACAGTGTGAGAGAAACAAATATGTGGCTTCCAGGCATGGGGCTACCTGGTAACGGTGTCTGTACACGTGTTTGGCACAGTGTGTGACGTGGGGTACCAGTCAGATGGATATTGAGTTCATTCTCCGCTGAGGCGTCCAGCTGACACAGAGGCTGTTCCTTCTCCATGGTGTCGGTGCATAGGGCAGAGAAAACATAGCTGTTATCAGTATCTGCAAACATTTCACCCTTTGTGTTAAATGAAATACACAAGTTCATTTTTGCCATTAAATCTCTGCCTAATAGATTCACAGGCGAGTTTGGAATAATTATGAATGGATGATATGTAATTTCATCTGGTTTTGGGCCCCAGCGTGTTTTTAGAGAATGAGTTTTGGGGCATTGCACTAGAGTTCCGTTTATTCCCATGGTGTTGATGCACACAGAGGAAACAGGCCCACTATAGAATTTTCCAGACAGTGAACTTTTAGTGGCTCCACTGTCAACTAAAAAGGAATAAGTCTTTTCACCTATCTCTATATCTAACATGGGCAAGCTTTCTGTGTTACGGGACAATTGCAAATGCAGCATCGTGTGTAGTGCTTCACACTGTCCCTCATCATCACCTGGGCCTCCCTATTGTCGGTCCAGTCTTTCGTTATCATATGGGTGGGGATTAAAATGTGGATTATAAGGTTGCTGCCTAAGTGCAAAGGGGCCATTATTTTGATGTGATTCCTGTCTGCGTTGCCAGTTACCTTGTCTGTAAGAGCTCTGCTTACGCCTAGTGGCAGGAGCTGGTCCTGTGTTCTGTGGTTGAGATCTACCTGCTGCTGATTTGCATTCCGTTCTCCAGTGTCCTATTATTCCACAATAAAAACATACGTCTCCACTCCTATCTCTCCTTCTGAAATCTCCCTGCTGCGCTTGTTGAGGGGACGGGGCCCCTGCATACATCATTTTTTCACTTTCCTCTGAGCCTTCAACATCAAAGTTCAACAACATCTTAACACTTTTAGCCTTCGTGCTGTTGGGGAAAAGATCTGCACCAGCTTTTGTTTTGACAAGTGTGATAAAGTTCTTTATTTTCATGTCATAGAGATTATCAGTGGCAGTCAGCTTCAATAGTTGTGAACATTCTGGATGAATATTGTTTAAGAATGTTGTTATGAAAATCTGATCATTTCCTCCTTCAGGCATGCATGCCTCATTAGTCCAGCAGTGTGTGAAACGTTTCATAAACACTAGAATGGATTCATCTGGCTTTTGCTTACACATGGTTACTGCATTTAAATCAATTTTATCTCTAGACATTGTGAGCAGAAATCTCTTTAGATTTTGAAAAAAGGCTGTGATTTTGTCATCATTTATCCACAAAAACGAGGTGGTGTTGGCTGCTTGGTCGTTTTTAGGGTTTAGTTCCTCTACTTCTTCAATAAGCTGAGATTCAGTCACACCTGGGATTCGTTGACATAATATATATCTATAGTCAGGCCCACCCAAGTGGTGGTATCTGGTACTTCTCTGTAATGCAGAAACAAAGGCTGTAGGATTTTGTAGAGGATCGGGAAGTTCTTTAATGGTTGCTGCTAACTCTGAAATTTTAGGGGGTTGAATGCAACACATGTCCCCTATTATCATGAAAGGGAGGGAGGTGCTGACGTCATTAAATTGTGATCCCTGCTTTTCTTTATAACGGGTGTTTTTGTGGGGGCCCTCTTGAGTTTTTTCCTCTTTTTTCTGCTTTAAGTAGTTCCTTATTAAATTTCTGGTGTTAGTTATTGCTTTTGGCACAGTTAAACCATTCGCTACTCTAGTGTGGCGCTGAACATGATTATCTATGACAGAAATGGCTTCCTGCAGTTCAGCTTCCGTACGTTCAGTTAAAGGATCTTTCATGATTTCCTCACACTCTGCCATTAACTGTTTTGTTTGCTTTTTATGTTCCTGTAACTCTCTTTCTCGTTCAGTGTATTCTCGTTCCTGTCTTTGATCTAAGTTAAACCAGTCATCTTCTTCTGATTTAGGTGTCATTTCAGTGCCTTCCTCACTCTTTTGGGATTCTGCTGTTAAATCAGGATATACGCGCTGATGACGTGCAGCCGCCGCAGCAGCTATTAATTCTGTTTTTTCATCATAAGGCGGCGGAGCCGTAGGTTGAACGGATGGGCATATAAGGCTAGTTTTTTCTGCAGTGGATTTACTAGAGCCTACACTGGCTTGATTTAAAGCATTTACGTCTGGCTCGGGTCCTTTTTTCCATAGTGGTAGCATGCGATTGGTCACATCACGACATTCTATCATATATTTTTTACAGGACTTTTTAATCAGCCTACTTTTCTTATCACAAATAGTATTTAACATTTCTACTGACCTGTTTTCTGGCGATAATCGTTCGGGATAGGGCTCCGGAAATACATTAGGATGCATTAAAGTTATAGTTCTTAAGTTCGAGACGAAATCAGTCACGTAAGCACTTCCGCATGTTCTGGATACGTAATCATGGAAGTCTTCATTGATTCGCGAGCGTGGGTTAAACGTAACCGGAAGTGGGAGTCGTACTGAGCCGCTATTTGTGATTTTATATTTTATTTTTTTCGGTTTTACAGTTAATTTTGATTTTTTATCGGACCCGTCTATGGTCTTTGAATTATTCTGACCCATGGTCAGTGATTTCCAGAGGGGTTTAGACGCTTTGAAGGATTTAAGTTAGTATCTATTTTTGCTGTGGCACACCTGAGGTTACTTGATTTTTTGCTAGCAATTTTATGTTTTTAGTGAGCAACTTCTCACTTTTTAACGAGCAACTTCTCGTTTTATGACCCCAGGCAACTTCCTGTGTCCTTTCTGCTGGTGAGCAACTTCTTAGTTTATGACAGCAGGCAACTTCCTGTGTCCTTTCTGCTTTTATTTTACAAAACAACAGGCAACTTCCTGTGTTTCTATGTGGGCCACTAAATAAGGCTCCTCAGTGTATCCCACTTGTTACTATGTGGGCCACTGAAGAAGGCCTCGTCAGCGTATCCCGTTTCTATGTGGATCACTGAGAAAGGCATAACACAGTCTCATTAAAATAAAAAGACAAGTGCCTACCTTCGTCAGGATCCCACTTCTGACACCAAAATTGAAGGAAACTGTTTCCAGGGCCTACTCCGTGGATCGGCTTCCTCCGAGGCGTGGACGTCTATCAGCAGAGAATGTACCTTCACCTATCAGCAGAGAATGTCCCTTAGTCTGTAACACAGTCAAATATATTCTCAAGTAATATTCAAGCATGCCATTCAGCGTGTTAGTACGAGCTCGGGAGCAGCTTGGGAGAACAAGAAAACAGAGACTGCTTTAGATTGTCTTCCCAAAGTGACTCAACTTTATTCACAAGTACAACAGTTTATATAGAGGGTAAAATTCATGAGACAGCAGATTATCAGTTTAAACCAGTACAGACCAAGATAAGGCAGCGTCTTCCTGCCCTTGGGTGAAGAAGCATCCTTTGTGTAGTGTATTAGTTCAGCTACAATTGTGATTATCTCAGCGACATATTTTCAAGGCACAAAACGAAGAGTTCTTACATTAGTGAAATCTGAAACAAACCATTTGGCCTTCAACAGGCGTCTAAAAGATTAAGAAACTAATGTAGCTGAGGGAGTGATCTCTGTGGTATTTCAACCTTGTACCAGCCTGTGATTCTCACACATCAATTCTTGGGTCAAAGAGAAAAACACTGAAACAAAGGGGCCTTATTGAATGACAGAGTTTTCCTGCATGATGTCACTATAAAACAATATCCAGTAAATGCTCCCATGGTACTAAAATACCTAACACGTACAACTTCATATAAATCGCTGTAACTTTTGATAGAAGACTCAGAAACATATGTTTATGGCTTTATCTTATAGAACTCAATATCCCCGTGCTGGGCAAACAGGTTTTGCAGCCGTTTGAGCTAAGATTTTAAAATTATTCACATAATGAAAACCTATACTTTGTTTCAGGCGAGTTTCCCATTCAAATGCATGTAACAGTGAGAAACACACTGTCTTGGCAAAAGAAAGCATTTTCGTACAACTTCATATAAATCGCTGTAACTTTTGATAGAAGACTCAGAAACACATGTTTATGGCTTTATCTTATAGAACTCAATATCCCCGTGCTGGGCAAACAGGTTTTGCAGCCGTTTGAGCTAAGATTTTAAAATTATTCACATAATGAAAACCTATACTTTATCTCGGGCGAGTTTCCCATTCAAATGCATGTAACAGTGAGAAACACACTGTCTTGGCGAAAGAAAGCATTTTCGTACAACTTCATATAAATCGCTGTAACTTTTGATAGAAGACTCAGACAAACATGTTTATGGCTTTATCTTATAGAACTCAATATCCCCGTGCTGGGCAAACAGGTTTTGCAGCCGTTTGAGCTAAGATTTTAAAATTATTCACATAATGAAAACCTATACTTTGTCTCGGGCGAGTTTCCCATTCAAATGCATGTAACAGTGAGAAACACACTGTCTTGGCGAAAGAAAGCATTTTCGAACAACTTCATATAAATCGCTGTAACTTTTGATAGAAGACTCAGAAACACATGTTTATGGCTTTATCTTATAGAACTCAATATCCCCGTGCTGGGCAAACAGGTTTTGCAGCCGTTTGAGCTAAGATTTTAAAATTATTCACATAATGAAAACCTATACTTTGTCTCGGGCGAGTTTCCCATTCAAATGCATGTAACAGTGAGAAACGCATTGTCTTGGCGAAATAAAGCGTTTTTGAACAACTTCATATAAATCGCTGTAACTTTTGATAGAAGACTCAGACAAAGATGTTTATGGCTTTATCTTATAGAACTCAATATCCCCGTGCTGGGCAAACAGGTTTTGCAGCCGTTTGAGCTAAGATTTTAAAATTATTCACATAATGAAAACCTATACTTTGTTTCAGGTGAGTTTCCCATTCAAATGCATGTAACAGTGAGAAACACACTGTCTTGGCGAAAGAAAGCATTTTCGTACAACTTCATATAAATCGCTGTAACTTTTGATAGAAGACTCAGAAACATATGTTTATGGCTTTATCTTATAGAACTCAATATCCCCGTGCTGGGCAAACAGGTTTTGCAGCCGTTTGAGCTAAGATTTTAAAATTATTCACATAATGAAAACCTATACTTTGTCTCGGGCGAGTTTCCCATTCAAATGCATGTAACAGTGAGAAACGCATTGTCTTGGCGAAATAAAGCGTTTTTGAACAACTTCATATAAATCGCTGTAACTTTTGATAGAAGACTCAGACAAACATGTTTATGGCTTTATCTTATAGAACTCAATATCCCCGTGCTGGGCAAACAGGTTTTGCAGCCGTTTGAGCTAAGATTTTAAAATTATTCACATAATGAAAACCTATACTTTGTTTCAGGTGAGTTTCCCATTCAAATGCATATAACAGTGAGAAACACACTGTCTTGGCGAAAGAAAGCGTTTTCGTACAACTTCATATAAATCGCTGTAACTTTTGATAGAAGACTCAGACAAAGATGTTTATGGCTTTATCTTATAGAACTCAATATCCCCGTGCTGGGCAAACAGGTTTTGCAGCCGTTTGAGCTAAGATTTTAAAATTATTCACATAATGAAAACCTATACTTTGTCTCGGGCGAGTTTCCCATTCAAATGCATGTAACAGTGAGAAACGCATTGTCTTGGCGAAAGAAAGCATTTTCGTACAACTTCATATAAATCGCTGTAACTTTTGATAGAAGACTCAGACAAACATGTTTATGGCTTTATCTTATAGAACTCAATATCCCCGTGCTGGGCAAACAGGTTTTGCAGCCGTTTGAGCTAAGATTTTAAAATTATTCACATAATGAAAACCTATACTTTGTCTCGGGCGAGTTTCCCATTCAAATGCATGTAACAGTGAGAAACGCATTGTCTTGGCGAAAGAAAGCATTTTCGTACAACTTCATATAAATCGCTGTAACTTTTGATAGAAGACTCAGACAAACATGTTTATGGCTTTATCTTATAGAACTCAATATCCCCGTGCTGGGCAAACAGGTTTTGCAGCCGTTTGAGCTAAGATTTTAAAATTATTCACATAATGAAAACCTATACTTTGTTTCAGGCGAGTTTCCCATTCAAATGCATGTAACAGTGAGAAACACACTGTCTTGGCGAAAGAAAGCATTTTCGTACAACTTCATATAAATCGCTGTAACTTTTGATAGAAGACTCAGAAACATATGTTTATGGCTTTATCTTATAGAACTCAATATCCCCGTGCTGGGCAAACAGGTTTTGCAGCCGTTTGAGCTAAGATTTTAAAATTATTCACATAATGAAAACCTATACTTTGTCTCGGGCGAGTTTCCCATTCAAATGCATGTAACAGTGAGAAACACACTGTCTTGGCGAAAGAAAGCGTTTTCGTACAACTTCATATAAATCGCTGTAACTTTTGATAGAAGACTCAGAAACATATGTTTATGGCTTTATCTTATAGAACTCAATATCCCCGTGCTGGGCAAACAGGTTTTGCAGCCGTTTGAGCTAAGATTTTAAAATTATTCACATAATGAAAACCTATACTTTGTTTCAGGTGAGTTTCCCATTCAAATGCATGTAACAGTGAGAAACACACTGTCTTGGCGAAAGAAAGCATTTTCGAACAACTTCATATAAATCGCTGTAACTTTTGATAGAAGACTCAGAAACACATGTTTATGGCTTTATCTTATAGAACTCAATATCCCCGTGCTGGGCAAACAGGTTTTGCAGCCGTTTGAGCTAAGATTTTAAAATTATTCACATAATGAAAACCTATACTTTGTCTCGGGCGAGTTTCCCATTCAAATGCATGTAACAGTGAGAAACGCATTGTCTTGGCGAAATAAAGCGTTTTTGAACAACTTCATATAAATCGCTGTAACTTTTGATAGAAGACTCAGACAAACATGTTTATGGCTTTATCTTATAGAACTCAATATCCCCGTGCTGGGCAAACAGGTTTTGCAGCCGTTTGAGCTAAGATTTTAAAATTATTCACATAATGAAAACCTATACTTTGTTTCAGGCGAGTTTCCCATTCAAATGCATGTAACAGTGAGAAACACACTGTCTTGGCGAAAGAAAGCATTTTCGTACAACTTCATATAAATCGCTGTAACTTTTGATAGAAGACTCAGACAAAGATGTTTATGGCTTTATCTTATAGAACTCAATATCCCCGTGCTGGGCAAACAGGTTTTGCAGCCGTTTGAGCTAAGATTTTAAAATTATTCACATAATGAAAACCTATACTTTGTCTCGGGCGAGTTTCCCATTCAAATGCATGTAACAGTGAGAAACGCATTGTCTTGGCGAAAGAAAGCATTTTCGTACAACTTCATATAAATCGCTGTAACTTTTGATAGAAGACTCAGACAAACATGTTTATGGCTTTATCTTATAGAACTCAATATCCCCGTGCTGGGCAAACAGGTTTTGCAGCCGTTTGAGCTAAGATTTTAAAATTATTCACATAATGAAAACCTATACTTTGTCTCGGGCGAGTTTCCCATTCAAATGCATGTAACAGTGAGAAACGCATTGTCTTGGCGAAAGAAAGCATTTTCGTACAACTTCATATAAATCGCTGTAACTTTTGATAGAAGACTCAGACAAACATGTTTATGGCTTTATCTTATAGAACTCAATATCCCCGTGCTGGGCAAACAGGTTTTGCAGCCGTTTGAGCTAAGATTTTAAAATTATTCACATAATGAAAACCTATACTTTGTTTCAGGCGAGTTTCCCATTCAAATGCATGTAACAGTGAGAAACACACTGTCTTGGCGAAAGAAAGCATTTTCGTACAACTTCATATAAATCGCTGTAACTTTTGATAGAAGACTCAGAAACATATGTTTATGGCTTTATCTTATAGAACTCAATATCCCCGTGCTGGGCAAACAGGTTTTGCAGCCGTTTGAGCTAAGATTTTAAAATTATTCACATAATGAAAACCTATACTTTGTCTCGGGCGAGTTTCCCATTCAAATGCATGTAACAGTGAGAAACACACTGTCTTGGCGAAAGAAAGCGTTTTCGTACAACTTCATATAAATCGCTGTAACTTTTGATAGAAGACTCAGAAACATATGTTTATGGCTTTATCTTATAGAACTCAATATCCCCGTGCTGGGCAAACAGGTTTTGCAGCCGTTTGAGCTAAGATTTTAAAATTATTCACATAATGAAAACCTATACTTTGTTTCAGGTGAGTTTCCCATTCAAATGCATGTAACAGTGAGAAACACACTGTCTTGGCGAAAGAAAGCATTTTCGAACAACTTCATATAAATCGCTGTAACTTTTGATAGAAGACTCAGAAACACATGTTTATGGCTTTATCTTATAGAACTCAATATCCCCGTGCTGGGCAAACAGGTTTTGCAGCCGTTTGAGCTAAGATTTTAAAATTATTCACATAATGAAAACCTATACTTTGTCTCGGGCGAGTTTCCCATTCAAATGCATGTAACAGTGAGAAACGCATTGTCTTGGCGAAATAAAGCGTTTTTGAACAACTTCATATAAATCGCTGTAACTTTTGATAGAAGACTCAGACAAACATGTTTATGGCTTTATCTTATAGAACTCAATATCCCCGTGCTGGGCAAACAGGTTTTGCAGCCGTTTGAGCTAAGATTTTAAAATTATTCACATAATGAAAACCTATACTTTGTTTCAGGCGAGTTTCCCATTCAAATGCATGTAACAGTGAGAAACACACTGTCTTGGCGAAAGAAAGCATTTTCGTACAACTTCATATAAATCGCTGTAACTTTTGATAGAAGACTCAGAAACATATGTTTATGGCTTTATCTTATAGAACTCAATATCCCCGTGCTGGGCAAACAGGTTTTGCAGCCGTTTGAGCTAAGATTTTAAAATTATTCACATAATGAAAACCTATACTTTGTCTCGGGCGAGTTTCCCATTCAAATGCATGTAACAGTGAGAAACACACTGTCTTGGCGAAAGAAAGCGTTTTCGTACAACTTCATATAAATCGCTGTAACTTTTGATAGAAGACTCAGAAACATATGTTTATGGCTTTATCTTATAGAACTCAATATCCCCGTGCTGGGCAAACAGGTTTTGCAGCCGTTTGAGCTAAGATTTTAAAATTATTCACATAATGAAAACCTATACTTTGTCTCGGGCGAGTTTCCCATTCAAATGCATGTAACAGTGAGAAACGCATTGTCTTGGCGAAATAAAGCGTTTTTGAACAACTTCATATAAATCGCTGTAACTTTTGATAGAAGACTCAGACAAACATGTTTATGGCTTTATCTTATAGAACTCAATATCCCCGTGCTGGGCAAACAGGTTTTGCAGCCGTTTGAGCTAAGATTTTAAAATTATTCACATAATGAAAACCTATACTTTGTTTCAGGCGAGTTTCCCATTCAAATGCATGTAACAGTGAGAAACACACTGTCTTGGCGAAAGAAAGCATTTTCGTACAACTTCATATAAATCGCTGTAACTTTTGATAGAAGACTCAGAAACATATGTTTATGGCTTTATCTTATAGAACTCAATATCCCCGTGCTGGGCAAACAGGTTTTGCAGCCGTTTGAGCTAAGATTTTAAAATTATTCACATAATGAAAACCTATACTTTGTCTCGGGCGAGTTTCCCATTCAAATGCATGTAACAGTGAGAAACACACTGTCTTGGCGAAATAAAGCGTTTTCGTACAACATCATATAAATCGCTGTAACTTTTGATAGAAGACTCAGAAACACATGTTTATGGCTTTATCTTATAGAACTCAATATCCCCGTGCTGGGCAAACAGGTTTTGCAGCCGTTTGAGCTAAGATTTTAAAATTATTCACATAATGAAAACCTATACTTTGTTTCAGGCGAGTTTCCCATTCAAATGCATGTAACAGTGAGAAACACACTGTCTTGGCGAAAGAAAGCATTTTCGTACAACTTCATATAAATCGCTGTAACTTTTGATAGAAGACTCAGACAAAGATGTTTATGGCTTTATCTTATAGAACTCAATATCCCCGTGCTGGGCAAACAGGTTTTGCAGCCGTTTGAGCTAAGATTTTAAAATTATTCACATAATGAAAACCTATACTTTGTCTCGGGCGAGTTTCCCATTCAAATGCATGTAACAGTGAGAAACGCATTGTCTTGGCGAAATAAAGCGTTTTTGAACAACTTCATATAAATCGCTGTAACTTTTGATAGAAGACTCAGACAAACATGTTTATGGCTTTATCTTATAGAACTCAATATCCCCGTGCTGGGCAAACAGGTTTTGCAGCCGTTTGAGCTAAGATTTTAAAATTATTCACATAATGAAAACCTATACTTTGTTTCAGGTGAGTTTCCCATTCAAATGCATGTAACAGTGAGAAACACTGTCTTGGCGAAAGAAAGCATTTTCGTACAACTTCATATAAATCGCTGTAACTTTTGATAGAAGACTCAGAAACATATGTTTATGGCTTTATCTTATAGAACTCAATATCCCCGTGCTGGGCAAACAGGTTTTGCAGCCGTTTGAGCTAAGATTTTAAAATTATTCACATAATGAAAACCTATACTTTGTCTCGGGCGAGTTTCCCATTCAAATGCATGTAACAGTGAGAAACGCATTGTCTTGGCGAAATAAAGCGTTTTTGAACAACTTCATATAAATCGCTGTAACTTTTGATAGAAGACTCAGACAAACATGTTTATGGCTTTATCTTATAGAACTCAATATCCCCGTGCTGGGCAAACAGGTTTTGCAGCCGTTTGAGCTAAGATTTTAAAATTATTCACATAATGAAAACCTATACTTTGTTTCAGGCGAGTTTCCCATTCAAATGCATGTAACAGTGAGAAACACACTGTCTTGGCGAAAGAAAGCATTTTCGTACAACTTCATATAAATCGCTGTAACTTTTGATAGAAGACTCAGACAAACATGTTTATGGCTTTATCTTATAGAACTCAATATCCCCGTGCTGGGCAAACAGGTTTTGCAGCCGTTTGAGCTAAGATTTTAAAATTATTCACATAATGAAAACCTATACTTTGTCTCGGGCGAGTTTCCCATTCAAATGCATGTAACAGTGAGAAACGCATTGTCTTGGCGAAATAAAGCGTTTTTGAACAACTTCATATAAATCGCTGTAACTTTTGATAGAAGACTCAGACAAAGATGTTTATGGCTTTATCTTATAGAACTCAATATCCCCGTGCTAGGCAAACAGGTTTTGCAGCCGTTTGAGCTAAGATTTTAAAATTATTCACATAATGAAAACCTATACTTTGTCTCGGGCGAGTTTCCCATTCAAATGCATGTAACAGTGAGAAACGCATTGTCTTGGCGAAAGAAAGCATTTTCGTACAACTTCATATAAATCGCTGTAACTTTTGATAGAAGACTCAGACAAACATGTTTATGGCTTTATCTTATAGAACTCAATATCCCCGTGCTGGGCAAACAGGTTTTGCAGCCGTTTGAGCTAAGATTTTAAAATTATTCACATAATGAAAACCTATACTTTGTTTCAGGCGAGTTTCCCATTCAAATGCATGTAACAGTGAGAAACACACTGTCTTGGCGAAAGAAAGCATTTTCGTACAACTTCATATAAATCGCTGTAACTTTTGATAGAAGACTCAGAAACATATGTTTATGGCTTTATCTTATAGAACTCAATATCCCCGTGCTGGGCAAACAGGTTTTGCAGCCGTTTGAGCTAAGATTTTAAAATTATTCACATAATGAAAACCTATACTTTGTCTCGGGCGAGTTTCCCATTCAAATGCATGTAACAGTGAGAAACACACTGTCTTGGCGAAAGAAAGCGTTTTCGTACAACTTCATATAAATCGCTGTAACTTTTGATAGAAGACTCAGAAACATATGTTTATGGCTTTATCTTATAGAACTCAATATCCCCGTGCTGGGCAAACAGGTTTTGCAGCCGTTTGAGCTAAGATTTTAAAATTATTCACATAATGAAAACCTATACTTTGTTTCAGGTGAGTTTCCCATTCAAATGCATGTAACAGTGAGAAACACACTGTCTTGGCGAAAGAAAGCATTTTCGAACAACTTCATATAAATCGCTGTAACTTTTGATAGAAGACTCAGAAACACATGTTTATGGCTTTATCTTATAGAACTCAATATCCCCGTGCTGGGCAAACAGGTTTTGCAGCCGTTTGAGCTAAGATTTTAAAATTATTCACATAATGAAAACCTATACTTTGTCTCGGGCGAGTTTCCCATTCAAATGCATGTAACAGTGAGAAACGCATTGTCTTGGCGAAATAAAGCGTTTTTGAACAACTTCATATAAATCGCTGTAACTTTTGATAGAAGACTCAGACAAACATGTTTATGGCTTTATCTTATAGAACTCAATATCCCCGTGCTGGGCAAACAGGTTTTGCAGCCGTTTGAGCTAAGATTTTAAAATTATTCACATAATGAAAACCTATACTTTGTTTCAGGCGAGTTTCCCATTCAAATGCATGTAACAGTGAGAAACACACTGTCTTGGCGAAAGAAAGCATTTTCGTACAACTTCATATAAATCGCTGTAACTTTTGATAGAAGACTCAGAAACATATGTTTATGGCTTTATCTTATAGAACTCAATATCCCCGTGCTGGGCAAACAGGTTTTGCAGCCGTTTGAGCTAAGATTTTAAAATTATTCACATAATGAAAACCTATACTTTGTCTCGGGCGAGTTTCCCATTCAAATGCATGTAACAGTGAGAAACACACTGTCTTGGCGAAAGAAAGCGTTTTCGTACAACTTCATATAAATCGCTGTAACTTTTGATAGAAGACTCAGAAACATATGTTTATGGCTTTATCTTATAGAACTCAATATCCCCGTGCTGGGCAAACAGGTTTTGCAGCCGTTTGAGCTAAGATTTTAAAATTATTCACATAATGAAAACCTATACTTTGTCTCGGGCGAGTTTCCCATTCAAATGCATGTAACAGTGAGAAACGCATTGTCTTGGCGAAATAAAGCGTTTTTGAACAACTTCATATAAATCGCTGTAACTTTTGATAGAAGACTCAGACAAACATGTTTATGGCTTTATCTTATAGAACTCAATATCCCCGTGCTGGGCAAACAGGTTTTGCAGCCGTTTGAGCTAAGATTTTAAAATTATTCACATAATGAAAACCTATACTTTGTTTCAGGCGAGTTTCCCATTCAAATGCATGTAACAGTGAGAAACACACTGTCTTGGCGAAAGAAAGCATTTTCGTACAACTTCATATAAATCGCTGTAACTTTTGATAGAAGACTCAGAAACATATGTTTATGGCTTTATCTTATAGAACTCAATATCCCCGTGCTGGGCAAACAGGTTTTGCAGCCGTTTGAGCTAAGATTTTAAAATTATTCACATAATGAAAACCTATACTTTGTCTCGGGCGAGTTTCCCATTCAAATGCATGTAACAGTGAGAAACACACTGTCTTGGCGAAATAAAGCGTTTTCGTACAACATCATATAAATCGCTGTAACTTTTGATAGAAGACTCAGAAACACATGTTTATGGCTTTATCTTATAGAACTCAATATCCCCGTGCTGGGCAAACAGGTTTTGCAGCCGTTTGAGCTAAGATTTTAAAATTATTCACATAATGAAAACCTATACTTTGTTTCAGGCGAGTTTCCCATTCAAATGCATGTAACAGTGAGAAACACACTGTCTTGGCGAAAGAAAGCATTTTCGTACAACTTCATATAAATCGCTGTAACTTTTGATAGAAGACTCAGACAAACATGTTTATGGCTTTATCTTATAGAACTCAATATCCCCGTGCTGGGCAAACAGGTTTTGCAGCCGTTTGAGCTAAGATTTTAAAATTATTCACATAATGAAAACCTATACTTTGTCTCGGGCGAGTTTCCCATTCAAATGCATGTAACAGTGAGAAACGCATTGTCTTGGCGAAATAAAGCGTTTTTGAACAACTTCATATAAATCGCTGTAACTTTTGATAGAAGACTCAGACAAACATGTTTATGGCTTTATCTTATAGAACTCAATATCCCCGTGCTGGGCAAACAGGTTTTGCAGCCGTTTGAGCTAAGATTTTAAAATTATTCACATAATGAAAACCTATACTTTGTTTCAGGTGAGTTTCCCATTCAAATGCATGTAACAGTGAGAAACACACTGTCTTGGCGAAAGAAAGCATTTTCGAACAACTTCATATAAATCGCTGTAACTTTTGATAGAAGACTCAGAAACACATGTTTATGGCTTTATCTTATAGAACTCAATATCCCCGTGCTGGGCAAACAGGTTTTGCAGCCGTTTGAGCTAAGATTTTAAAATTATTCACATAATGAAAACCTATACTTTGTCTCGGGCGAGTTTCCCATTCAAATGCATGTAACAGTGAGAAACGCATTGTCTTGGCGAAATAAAGCGTTTTTGAACAACTTCATATAAATCGCTGTAACTTTTGATAGAAGACTCAGACAAACATGTTTATGGCTTTATCTTATAGAACTCAATATCCCCGTGCTGGGCAAACAGGTTTTGCAGCCGTTTGAGCTAAGATTTTAAAATTATTCACATAATGAAAACCTATACTTTGTTTCAGGCGAGTTTCCCATTCAAATGCATGTAACAGTGAGAAACACACTGTCTTGGCGAAAGAAAGCATTTTCGTACAACTTCATATAAATCGCTGTAACTTTTGATAGAAGACTCAGAAACATATGTTTATGGCTTTATCTTATAGAACTCAATATCCCCGTGCTGGGCAAACAGGTTTTGCAGCCGTTTGAGCTAAGATTTTAAAATTATTCACATAATGAAAACCTATACTTTGTCTCGGGCGAGTTTCCCATTCAAATGCATGTAACAGTGAGAAACACACTGTCTTGGCGAAAGAAAGCGTTTTCGTACAACTTCATATAAATCGCTGTAACTTTTGATAGAAGACTCAGAAACATATGTTTATGGCTTTATCTTATAGAACTCAATATCCCCGTGCTGGGCAAACAGGTTTTGCAGCCGTTTGAGCTAAGATTTTAAAATTATTCACATAATGAAAACCTATACTTTGTCTCGGGCGAGTTTCCCATTCAAATGCATGTAACAGTGAGAAACGCATTGTCTTGGCGAAATAAAGCGTTTTTGAACAACTTCATATAAATCGCTGTAACTTTTGATAGAAGACTCAGACAAACATGTTTATGGCTTTATCTTATAGAACTCAATATCCCCGTGCTGGGCAAACAGGTTTTGCAGCCGTTTGAGCTAAGATTTTAAAATTATTCACATAATGAAAACCTATACTTTGTTTCAGGCGAGTTTCCCATTCAAATGCATGTAACAGTGAGAAACACACTGTCTTGGCGAAAGAAAGCATTTTCGTACAACTTCATATAAATCGCTGTAACTTTTGATAGAAGACTCAGAAACATATGTTTATGGCTTTATCTTATAGAACTCAATATCCCCGTGCTGGGCAAACAGGTTTTGCAGCCGTTTGAGCTAAGATTTTAAAATTATTCACATAATGAAAACCTATACTTTGTCTCGGGCGAGTTTCCCATTCAAATGCATGTAACAGTGAGAAACACACTGTCTTGGCGAAATAAAGCGTTTTCGTACAACATCATATAAATCGCTGTAACTTTTGATAGAAGACTCAGAAACACATGTTTATGGCTTTATCTTATAGAACTCAATATCCCCGTGCTGGGCAAACAGGTTTTGCAGCCGTTTGAGCTAAGATTTTAAAATTATTCACATAATGAAAACCTATACTTTGTTTCAGGCGAGTTTCCCATTCAAATGCATGTAACAGTGAGAAACACACTGTCTTGGCGAAAGAAAGCATTTTCGTACAACTTCATATAAATCGCTGTAACTTTTGATAGAAGACTCAGACAAACATGTTTATGGCTTTATCTTATAGAACTCAATATCCCCGTGCTGGGCAAACAGGTTTTGCAGCCGTTTGAGCTAAGATTTTAAAATTATTCACATAATGAAAACCTATACTTTGTCTCGGGCGAGTTTCCCATTCAAATGCATGTAACAGTGAGAAACGCATTGTCTTGGCGAAATAAAGCGTTTTTGAACAACTTCATATAAATCGCTGTAACTTTTGATAGAAGACTCAGACAAACATGTTTATGGCTTTATCTTATAGAACTCAATATCCCCGTGCTGGGCAAACAGGTTTTGCAGCCGTTTGAGCTAAGATTTTAAAATTATTCACATAATGAAAACCTATACTTTGTTTCAGGTGAGTTTCCCATTCAAATGCATGTAACAGTGAGAAACACTGTCTTGGCGAAAGAAAGCATTTTCGTACAACTTCATATAAATCGCTGTAACTTTTGATAGAAGACTCAGAAACATATGTTTATGGCTTTATCTTATAGAACTCAATATCCCCGTGCTGGGCAAACAGGTTTTGCAGCCGTTTGAGCTAAGATTTTAAAATTATTCACATAATGAAAACCTATACTTTGTCTCGGGCGAGTTTCCCATTCAAATGCATGTAACAGTGAGAAACGCATTGTCTTGGCGAAATAAAGCGTTTTTGAACAACTTCATATAAATCGCTGTAACTTTTGATAGAAGACTCAGACAAACATGTTTATGGCTTTATCTTATAGAACTCAATATCCCCGTGCTGGGCAAACAGGTTTTGCAGCCGTTTGAGCTAAGATTTTAAAATTATTCACATAATGAAAACCTATACTTTGTTTCAGGCGAGTTTCCCATTCAAATGCATGTAACAGTGAGAAACACACTGTCTTGGCGAAAGAAAGCATTTTCGTACAACTTCATATAAATCGCTGTAACTTTTGATAGAAGACTCAGACAAACATGTTTATGGCTTTATCTTATAGAACTCAATATCCCCGTGCTGGGCAAACAGGTTTTGCAGCCGTTTGAGCTAAGATTTTAAAATTATTCACATAATGAAAACCTATACTTTGTCTCGGGCGAGTTTCCCATTCAAATGCATGTAACAGTGAGAAACGCATTGTCTTGGCGAAATAAAGCGTTTTTGAACAACTTCATATAAATCGCTGTAACTTTTGATAGAAGACTCAGACAAAGATGTTTATGGCTTTATCTTATAGAACTCAATATCCCCGTGCTAGGCAAACAGGTTTTGCAGCCGTTTGAGCTAAGATTTTAAAATTATTCACATAATGAAAACCTATACTTTGTCTCGGGCGAGTTTCCCATTCAAATGCATGTAACAGTGAGAAACACACTGTCTTGGCGAAAGAAAGCGTTTTCGTACAACATCATATAAATCGCTGTAACTTTTGATAGAAGACTCAGAAACACATGTTTATGGCTTTATCTTATAGAACTCAATATCCCCGTGCTGGGCAAACAGGTTTTGCAGCCGTTTGAGCTAAGATTTTAAAATTATTCACATAATGAAAACCTATACTTTGTCTCGGGCGAGTTTCCCATTCAAATGCATGTAACAGTGAGAAACGCATTGTCTTGGCGAAATAAAGCGTTTTTGAACAACTTCATATAAATCGCTGTAACTTTTGATAGAAGACTCAGACAAACATGTTTATGGCTTTATCTTATAGAACTCAATATCCCCGTGCTGGGCAAACAGGTTTTGCAGCCGTTTGAGCTAAGATTTTAAAATTATTCACATAATGAAAACCTATACTTTGTCTCGGGCGAGTTTCCCATTCAAATGCATGTAACAGTGAGAAACGCATTGTCTTGGCGAAATAAAGCGTTTTTGAACAACTTCATATAAATAGCTGTAACTTTTGATAGAAGACTCAGACAAACATGTTTATGGCTTTATCTTATAGAACTCAATATCCCCGTGCTGGGCAAACAGGTTTTGCAGCCGTTTGAGCTAAGATTTTAAAATTATTC
Source organism: Maylandia zebra (assembly GCF_041146795.1). Classification (NCBI taxonomy): domain Eukaryota; kingdom Metazoa; phylum Chordata; class Actinopteri; order Cichliformes; family Cichlidae; genus Maylandia; species Maylandia zebra. The sequence continues at coordinate 31,396,632 of NC_135188.1, read as the reverse complement.
ACATAATGAAAACCTATACTTTGTTTCAGGCGAGTTTCCCATTCAAATGCATGTAACAGTGAGAAACACACTGTCTTGGCGAAAGAAAGCATTTTCGTACAACTTCATATAAATCGCTGTAACTTTTGATAGAAGACTCAGAAACATATGTTTATGGCTTTATCTTATAGAACTCAATATCCCCGTGCTGGGCAAACAGGTTTTGCAGCCGTTTGAGCTAAGATTTTAAAATTATTCACATAATGAAAACCTATACTTTGTCTCGGGCGAGTTTCCCATTCAAATGCATGTAACAGTGAGAAACACACTGTCTTGGCGAAAGAAAGCATTTTTGTACAACTTCATATAAATCGCTGTAACTTTTGATAGAAGACTCAGACAAACATGTTTATGGCTTTATCTTATAGAACTCAATATCCCCATGCTGGGCAAACAGGTTTTGCAGCCGTTTGAGCTAAGATTTTAAAATTATTCACATAATGAAAACCTATACTTTGTTTCAGGTGAGTTTCCCATTCAAATGCATGTAACAGTGAGAAACGCATTGTCTTGGCGAAATAAAGCGTTTTTGAACAACTTCATATAAATCGCTGTAACTTTTGATAGAAGACTCAGAAACACATGTTTATGGCTTTATCTTATAGAACTCAATATCCCCGTGCTGGGCAAACAGGTTTTGCAGCCGTTTGAGCTAAGATTTTAAAATTATTCACATAATGAAAACCTATACTTTGTTTCAGGCGAGTTTCCCATTCAAATGCATGTAACAGTGAGAAACACACTGTCTTGGCGAAAGAAAGCATTTTCGTACAACTTCATATAAATCGCTGTAACTTTTGATAGAAGACTCAGAAACATATGTTTATGGCTTTATCTTATAGAACTCAATATCCCCGTGCTGGGCAAACAGGTTTTGCAGCCGTTTGAGCTAAGATTTTAAAATTATTCACATAATGAAAACCTATACTTTGTCTCGGGCGAGTTTCCCATTCAAATGCATGTAACAGTGAGAAACACACTGTCTTGGCGAAATAAAGCGTTTTCGTACAACATCATATAAATCGCTGTAACTTTTGATAGAAGACTCAGAAACACATGTTTATGGCTTTATCTTATAGAACTCAATATCCCCGTGCTGGGCAAACAGGTTTTGCAGCCGTTTGAGCTAAGATTTTAAAATTATTCACATAATGAAAACCTATACTTTGTTTCAGGCGAGTTTCCCATTCAAATGCATGTAACAGTGAGAAACACACTGTCTTGGCGAAAGAAAGCATTTTCGTACAACTTCATATAAATCGCTGTAACTTTTGATAGAAGACTCAGACAAACATGTTTATGGCTTTATCTTATAGAACTCAATATCCCCGTGCTGGGCAAACAGGTTTTGCAGCCGTTTGAGCTAAGATTTTAAAATTATTCACATAATGAAAACCTATACTTTGTCTCGGGCGAGTTTCCCATTCAAATGCATGTAACAGTGAGAAACGCATTGTCTTGGCGAAATAAAGCGTTTTTGAACAACTTCATATAAATCGCTGTAACTTTTGATAGAAGACTCAGACAAACATGTTTATGGCTTTATCTTATAGAACTCAATATCCCCGTGCTGGGCAAACAGGTTTTGCAGCCGTTTGAGCTAAGATTTTAAAATTATTCACATAATGAAAACCTATACTTTGTTTCAGGTGAGTTTCCCATTCAAATGCATGTAACAGTGAGAAACACTGTCTTGGCGAAAGAAAGCATTTTCGTACAACTTCATATAAATCGCTGTAACTTTTGATAGAAGACTCAGAAACATATGTTTATGGCTTTATCTTATAGAACTCAATATCCCCGTGCTGGGCAAACAGGTTTTGCAGCCGTTTGAGCTAAGATTTTAAAATTATTCACATAATGAAAACCTATACTTTGTCTCGGGCGAGTTTCCCATTCAAATGCATGTAACAGTGAGAAACGCATTGTCTTGGCGAAATAAAGCGTTTTTGAACAACTTCATATAAATCGCTGTAACTTTTGATAGAAGACTCAGACAAACATGTTTATGGCTTTATCTTATAGAACTCAATATCCCCGTGCTGGGCAAACAGGTTTTGCAGCCGTTTGAGCTAAGATTTTAAAATTATTCACATAATGAAAACCTATACTTTGTTTCAGGCGAGTTTCCCATTCAAATGCATGTAACAGTGAGAAACACACTGTCTTGGCGAAAGAAAGCATTTTCGTACAACTTCATATAAATCGCTGTAACTTTTGATAGAAGACTCAGACAAACATGTTTATGGCTTTATCTTATAGAACTCAATATCCCCGTGCTGGGCAAACAGGTTTTGCAGCCGTTTGAGCTAAGATTTTAAAATTATTCACATAATGAAAACCTATACTTTGTCTCGGGCGAGTTTCCCATTCAAATGCATGTAACAGTGAGAAACGCATTGTCTTGGCGAAATAAAGCGTTTTTGAACAACTTCATATAAATCGCTGTAACTTTTGATAGAAGACTCAGACAAAGATGTTTATGGCTTTATCTTATAGAACTCAATATCCCCGTGCTAGGCAAACAGGTTTTGCAGCCGTTTGAGCTAAGATTTTAAAATTATTCACATAATGAAAACCTATACTTTGTCTCGGGCGAGTTTCCCATTCAAATGCATGTAACAGTGAGAAACACACTGTCTTGGCGAAAGAAAGCGTTTTCGTACAACATCATATAAATCGCTGTAACTTTTGATAGAAGACTCAGAAACACATGTTTATGGCTTTATCTTATAGAACTCAATATCCCCGTGCTGGGCAAACAGGTTTTGCAGCCGTTTGAGCTAAGATTTTAAAATTATTCACATAATGAAAACCTATACTTTGTCTCGGGCGAGTTTCCCATTCAAATGCATGTAACAGTGAGAAACGCATTGTCTTGGCGAAATAAAGCGTTTTTGAACAACTTCATATAAATCGCTGTAACTTTTGATAGAAGACTCAGACAAACATGTTTATGGCTTTATCTTATAGAACTCAATATCCCCGTGCTGGGCAAACAGGTTTTGCAGCCGTTTGAGCTAAGATTTTAAAATTATTCACATAATGAAAACCTATACTTTGTCTCGGGCGAGTTTCCCATTCAAATGCATGTAACAGTGAGAAACGCATTGTCTTGGCGAAATAAAGCGTTTTTGAACAACTTCATATAAATAGCTGTAACTTTTGATAGAAGACTCAGACAAACATGTTTATGGCTTTATCTTATAGAACTCAATATCCCCGTGCTGGGCAAACAGGTTTTGCAGCCGTTTGAGCTAAGATTTTAAAATTATTCACATAATGAAAACCTATACTTTGTTTCAGGCGAGTTTCCCATTCAAATGCATGTAACAGTGAGAAACACACTGTCTTGGCGAAAGAAAGCATTTTCGTACAACTTCATATAAATCGCTGTAACTTTTGATAGAAGACTCAGAAACATATGTTTATGGCTTTATCTTATAGAACTCAATATCCCCGTGCTGGGCAAACAGGTTTTGCAGCCGTTTGAGCTAAGATTTTAAAATTATTCACATAATGAAAACCTATACTTTGTCTCGGGCGAGTTTCCCATTCAAATGCATGTAACAGTGAGAAACACACTGTCTTGGCGAAAGAAAGCATTTTTGTACAACTTCATATAAATCGCTGTAACTTTTGATAGAAGACTCAGACAAACATGTTTATGGCTTTATCTTATAGAACTCAATATCCCCATGCTGGGCAAACAGGTTTTGCAGCCGTTTGAGCTAAGATTTTAAAATTATTCACATAATGAAAACCTATACTTTGTTTCAGGTGAGTTTCCCATTCAAATGCATGTAACAGTGAGAAACGCATTGTCTTGGCGAAATAAAGCGTTTTTGAACAACTTCATATAAATCGCTGTAACTTTTGATAGAAGACTCAGAAACACATGTTTATGGCTTTATCTTATAGAACTCAATATCCCCGTGCTGGGCAAACAGGTTTTGCAGCCGTTTGAGCTAAGATTTTAAAATTATTCACATAATGAAAACCTATACTTTGTTTCAGGCGAGTTTCCCATTCAAATGCATGTAACAGTGAGAAACACACTGTCTTGGCGAAATAAAGCGTTTTCGTACAACATCATATAAATCGCTGTAACTTTTGATAGAAGACTCAGAAACACATGTTTATGGCTTTATCTTATAGAACTCAATATCCCCGTGCTGGGCAAACAGGTTTTGCAGCCGTTTGAGCTAAGATTTTAAAATTATTCACATAATGAAAACCTATACTTTGTTTCAGGCGAGTTTCCCATTCAAATGCATGTAACAGTGAGAAACACACTGTCTTGGCGAAAGAAAGCATTTTCGTACAACTTCATATAAATCGCTGTAACTTTTGATAGAAGACTCAGACAAACATGTTTATGGCTTTATCTTATAGAACTCAATATCCCCGTGCTGGGCAAACAGGTTTTGCAGCCGTTTGAGCTAAGATTTTAAAATTATTCACATAATGAAAACCTATACTTTGTCTCGGGCGAGTTTCCCATTCAAATGCATGTAACAGTGAGAAACGCATTGTCTTGGCGAAATAAAGCGTTTTTGAACAACTTCATATAAATCGCTGTAACTTTTGATAGAAGACTCAGACAAAGATGTTTATGGCTTTATCTTATAGAACTCAATATCCCCGTGCTGGGCAAACAGGTTTTGCAGCCGTTTGAGCTAAGATTTTAAAATTATTCACATAATGAAAACCTATACTTTGTCTCGGGCGAGTTTCCCATTCAAATGCATGTAACAGTGAGAAACACTGTCTTGGCGAAAGAAAGCATTTTCGTACAACTTCATATAAATCGCTGTAACTTTTGATAGAAGACTCAGAAACATATGTTTATGGCTTTATCTTATAGAACTCAATATCCCCGTGCTGGGCAAACAGGTTTTGCAGCCGTTTGAGCTAAGATTTTAAAATTATTCACATAATGAAAACCTATACTTTGTCTCGGGCGAGTTTCCCATTCAAATGCATGTAACAGTGAGAAACGCATTGTCTTGGCGAAATAAAGCGTTTTTGAACAACTTCATATAAATCGCTGTAACTTTTGATAGAAGACTCAGACAAACATGTTTATGGCTTTATCTTATAGAACTCAATATCCCCGTGCTGGGCAAACAGGTTTTGCAGCCGTTTGAGCTAAGATTTTAAAATTATTCACATAATGAAAACCTATACTTTGTTTCAGGCGAGTTTCCCATTCAAATGCATGTAACAGTGAGAAACACACTGTCTTGGCGAAAGAAAGCATTTTCGTACAACTTCATATAAATCGCTGTAACTTTTGATAGAAGACTCAGACAAACATGTTTATGGCTTTATCTTATAGAACTCAATATCCCCGTGCTGGGCAAACAGGTTTTGCAGCCGTTTGAGCTAAGATTTTAAAATTATTCACATAATGAAAACCTATACTTTGTCTCGGGCGAGTTTCCCATTCAAATGCATGTAACAGTGAGAAACGCATTGTCTTGGCGAAATAAAGCGTTTTTGAACAACTTCATATAAATCGCTGTAACTTTTGATAGAAGACTCAGACAAAGATGTTTATGGCTTTATCTTATAGAACTCAATATCCCCGTGCTGGGCAAACAGGTTTTGCAGCCGTTTGAGCTAAGATTTTAAAATTATTCACATAATGAAAACCTATACTTTGTCTCGGGCGAGTTTCCCATTCAAATGCATGTAACAGTGAGAAACGCATTGTCTTGGCGAAATAAAGCGTTTTTGAACAACTTCATATAAATCGCTGTAACTTTTGATAGAAGACTCAGACAAAGATGTTTATGGCTTTATCTTATAGAACTCAATATCCCCGTGCTGGGCAAACAGGTTTTGCAGCCGTTTGAGCTAAGATTTTAAAATTATTCACATAATGAAAACCTATACTTTGTCTCGGGCGAGTTTCCCATTCAAATGCATGTAACAGTGAGAAACACTGTCTTGGCGAAAGAAAGCATTTTCGTACAACTTCATATAAATCGCTGTAACTTTTGATAGAAGACTCAGAAACATATGTTTATGGCTTTATCTTATAGAACTCAATATCCCCGTGCTGGGCAAACAGGTTTTGCAGCCGTTTGAGCTAAGATTTTAAAATTATTCACATAATGAAAACCTATACTTTGTCTCGGGCGAGTTTCCCATTCAAATGCATGTAACAGTGAGAAACGCATTGTCTTGGCGAAATAAAGCGTTTTTGAACAACTTCATATAAATCGCTGTAACTTTTGATAGAAGACTCAGACAAACATGTTTATGGCTTTATCTTATAGAACTCAATATCCCCGTGCTGGGCAAACAGGTTTTGCAGCCGTTTGAGCTAAGATTTTAAAATTATTCACATAATGAAAACCTATACTTTGTTTCAGGCGAGTTTCCCATTCAAATGCATGTAACAGTGAGAAACACACTGTCTTGGCGAAAGAAAGCATTTTCGTACAACTTCATATAAATCGCTGTAACTTTTGATAGAAGACTCAGACAAACATGTTTATGGCTTTATCTTATAGAACTCAATATCCCCGTGCTGGGCAAACAGGTTTTGCAGCCGTTTGAGCTAAGATTTTAAAATTATTCACATAATGAAAACCTATACTTTGTCTCGGGCGAGTTTCCCATTCAAATGCATGTAACAGTGAGAAACGCATTGTCTTGGCGAAATAAAGCGTTTTTGAACAACTTCATATAAATCGCTGTAACTTTTGATAGAAGACTCAGACAAAGATGTTTATGGCTTTATCTTATAGAACTCAATATCCCCGTGCTGGGCAAACAGGTTTTGCAGCCGTTTGAGCTAAGATTTTAAAATTATTCACATAATGAAAACCTATACTTTGTCTCGGGCGAGTTTCCCATTCAAATGCATGTAACAGTGAGAAACACACTGTCTTGGCGAAAGAAAGCGTTTTCGTACAACATCATATAAATCGCTGTAACTTTTGATAGAAGACTCAGAAACACATGTTTATGGCTTTATCTTATAGAACTCAATATCCCCGTGCTGGGCAAACAGGTTTTGCAGCCGTTTGAGCTAAGATTTTAAAATTATTCACATAATGAAAACCTATACTTTGTCTCGGGCGAGTTTCCCATTCAAATGCATGTAACAGTGAGAAACGCATTGTCTTGGCGAAATAAAGCGTTTTTGAACAACTTCATATAAATCGCTGTAACTTTTGATAGAAGACTCAGACAAACATGTTTATGGCTTTATCTTATAGAACTCAATATCCCCGTGCTGGGCAAACAGGTTTTGCAGCCGTTTGAGCTAAGATTTTAAAATTATTCACATAATGAAAACCTATACTTTGTTTCAGGCGAGTTTCCCATTCAAATGCATGTAACAGTGAGAAACACACTGTCTTGGCGAAAGAAAGCATTTTCGTACAACTTCATATAAATCGCTGTAACTTTTGATAGAAGACTCAGAAACATATGTTTATGGCTTTATCTTATAGAACTCAATATCCCCGTGCTGGGCAAACAGGTTTTGCAGCCGTTTGAGCTAAGATTTTAAAATTATTCACATAATGAAAACCTATACTTTGTCTCGGGCGAGTTTCCCATTCAAATGCATGTAACAGTGAGAAACACACTGTCTTGGCGAAAGAAAGCATTTTTGTACAACTTCATATAAATCGCTGTAACTTTTGATAGAAGACTCAGACAAACATGTTTATGGCTTTATCTTATAGAACTCAATATCCCCATGCTGGGCAAACAGGTTTTGCAGCCGTTTGAGCTAAGATTTTAAAATTATTCACATAATGAAAACCTATACTTTGTTTCAGGTGAGTTTCCCATTCAAATGCATGTAACAGTGAGAAACGCATTGTCTTGGCGAAATAAAGCGTTTTTGAACAACTTCATATAAATCGCTGTAACTTTTGATAGAAGACTCAGAAACATATGTTTATGGCTTTATCTTATAGAACTCAATATCCCCGTGCTGGGCAAACAGGTTTTGCAGCCGTTTGAGCTAAGATTTTAAAATTATTCACATAATGAAAACCTATACTTTGTCTCGGGCGAGTTTCCCATTCAAATGCATGTAACAGTGAGAAACACACTGTCTTGGCGAAATAAAGCGTTTTCGTACAACATCATATAAATCGCTGTAACTTTTGATAGAAGACTCAGAAACACATGTTTATGGCTTTATCTTATAGAACTCAATATCCCCGTGCTGGGCAAACAGGTTTTGCAGCCGTTTGAGCTAAGATTTTAAAATTATTCACATAATGAAAACCTATACTTTGTTTCAGGCGAGTTTCCCATTCAAATGCATGTAACAGTGAGAAACACACTGTCTTGGCGAAAGAAAGCATTTTCGTACAACTTCATATAAATCGCTGTAACTTTTGATAGAAGACTCAGACAAACATGTTTATGGCTTTATCTTATAGAACTCAATATCCCCGTGCTGGGCAAACAGGTTTTGCAGCCGTTTGAGCTAAGATTTTAAAATTATTCACATAATGAAAACCTATACTTTGTCTCGGGCGAGTTTCCCATTCAAATGCATGTAACAGTGAGAAACGCATTGTCTTGGCGAAATAAAGCGTTTTTGAACAACTTCATATAAATCGCTGTAACTTTTGATAGAAGACTCAGACAAAGATGTTTATGGCTTTATCTTATAGAACTCAATATCCCCGTGCTGGGCAAACAGGTTTTGCAGCCGTTTGAGCTAAGATTTTAAAATTATTCACATAATGAAAACCTATACTTTGTCTCGGGCGAGTTTCCCATTCAAATGCATGTAACAGTGAGAAACACACTGTCTTGGCGAAAGAAAGCGTTTTCGTACAACTTCATATAAATCGCTGTAACTTTTGATAGAAGACTCAGAAACATATGTTTATGGCTTTATCTTATAGAACTCAATATCCCCGTGCTGGGCAAACAGGTTTTGCAGCCGTTTGAGCTAAGATTTTAAAATTATTCACATAATGAAAACCTATACTTTGTTTCAGGTGAGTTTCCCATTCAAATGCATGTAACAGTGAGAAACACTGTCTTGGCGAAAGAAAGCATTTTCGTACAACTTCATATAAATCGCTGTAACTTTTGATAGAAGACTCAGAAACATATGTTTATGGCTTTATCTTATAGAACTCAATATCCCCGTGCTGGGCAAACAGGTTTTGCAGCCGTTTGAGCTAAGATTTTAAAATTATTCACATAATGAAAACCTATACTTTGTCTCGGGCGAGTTTCCCATTCAAATGCATGTAACAGTGAGAAACGCATTGTCTTGGCGAAATAAAGCGTTTTTGAACAACTTCATATAAATCGCTGTAACTTTTGATAGAAGACTCAGACAAACATGTTTATGGCTTTATCTTATAGAACTCAATATCCCCGTGCTGGGCAAACAGGTTTTGCAGCCGTTTGAGCTAAGATTTTAAAATTATTCACATAATGAAAACCTATACTTTGTTTCAGGCGAGTTTCCCATTCAAATGCATGTAACAGTGAGAAACACACTGTCTTGGCGAAAGAAAGCATTTTCGTACAACTTCATATAAATCGCTGTAACTTTTGATAGAAGACTCAGACAAACATGTTTATGGCTTTATCTTATAGAACTCAATATCCCCGTGCTGGGCAAACAGGTTTTGCAGCCGTTTGAGCTAAGATTTTAAAATTATTCACATAATGAAAACCTATACTTTGTCTCGGGCGAGTTTCCCATTCAAATGCATGTAACAGTGAGAAACGCATTGTCTTGGCGAAATAAAGCGTTTTTGAACAACTTCATATAAATCGCTGTAACTTTTGATAGAAGACTCAGACAAAGATGTTTATGGCTTTATCTTATAGAACTCAATATCCCCGTGCTGGGCAAACAGGTTTTGCAGCCGTTTGAGCTAAGATTTTAAAATTATTCACATAATGAAAACCTATACTTTGTCTCGGGCGAGTTTCCCATTCAAATGCATGTAACAGTGAGAAACACACTGTCTTGGCGAAAGAAAGCGTTTTCGTACAACATCATATAAATCGCTGTAACTTTTGATAGAAGACTCAGAAACACATGTTTATGGCTTTATCTTATAGAACTCAATATCCCCGTGCTGGGCAAACAGGTTTTGCAGCCGTTTGAGCTAAGATTTTAAAATTATTCACATAATGAAAACCTATACTTTGTCTCGGGCGAGTTTCCCATTCAAATGCACGTAACAGTGAGAAACGCATTGTCTTGGCGAAATAAAGCGTTTTTGAACAACTTCATATAAATCGCTGTAACTTTTGATAGAAGACTCAGACAAACATGTTTATGGCTTTATCTTATAGAACTCAATATCCCCGTGCTGGGCAAACAGGTTTTGCAGCCGTTTGAGCTAAGATTTTAAAATTATTCACATAATGAAAACCTATACTTTGTCTCGGGCGAGTTTCCCATTCAAATGCATGTAACAGTGAGAAACGCATTGTCTTGGCGAAATAAAGCGTTTTTGAACAACTTCATATAAATAGCTGTAACTTTTGATAGAAGACTCAGACAAACATGTTTATGGCTTTATCTTATAGAACTCAATATCCCCGTGCTGGGCAAACAGGTTTTGCAGCCGTTTGAGCTAAGATTTTAAAATTATTCACATAATGAAAACCTATACTTTGTTTCAGGCGAGTTTCCCATTCAAATGCATGTAACAGTGAGAAACACACTGTCTTGGCGAAAGAAAGCATTTTCGTACAACTTCATATAAATCGCTGTAACTTTTGATAGAAGACTCAGAAACATATGTTTATGGCTTTATCTTATAGAACTCAATATCCCCGTGCTGGGCAAACAGGTTTTGCAGCCGTTTGAGCTAAGATTTTAAAATTATTCACATAATGAAAACCTATACTTTGTCTCGGGCGAGTTTCCCATTCAAATGCATGTAACAGTGAGAAACGCATTGTCTTGGCGAAATAAAGCGTTTTTGAACAACTTCATATAAATCGCTGTAACTTTTGATAGAAGACTCAGACAAAGATGTTTATGGCTTTATCTTATAGAACTCAATATCCCCGTGCTGGGCAAACAGGTTTTGCAGCCGTTTGAGCTAAGATTTTAAAATTATTCACATAATGAAAACCTATACTTTGTCTCGGGCGAGTTTCCCATTCAAATGCATGTAACAGTGAGAAACGCATTGTCTTGGCGAAATAAAGCGTTTTTGAACAACTTCATATAAATCGCTGTAACTTTTGATAGAAGACTCAGACAAACATGTTTATGGCTTTATCTTATAGAACTCAATATCCCCGTGCTGGGCAAACAGGTTTTGCAGCCGTTTGAGCTAAGATTTTAAAATTATTCACATAATGAAAACCTATACTTTGTTTCAGGCGAGTTTCCCATTCAAATGCATGTAACAGTGAGAAACACACTGTCTTGGCGAAAGAAAGCATTTTCGTACAACTTCATATAAATCGCTGTAACTTTTGATAGAAGACTCAGAAACATATGTTTATGGCTTTATCTTATAGAACTCAATATCCCCGTGCTGGGCAAACAGGTTTTGCAGCCGTTTGAGCTAAGATTTTAAAATTATTCACATAATGAAAACCTATACTTTGTCTCGGGCGAGTTTCCCATTCAAATGCATGTAACAGTGAGAAACACACTGTCTTGGCGAAAGAAAGCATTTTTGTACAACTTCATATAAATCGCTGTAACTTTTGATAGAAGACTCAGACAAACATGTTTATGGCTTTATCTTATAGAACTCAATATCCCCATGCTGGGCAAACAGGTTTTGCAGCCGTTTGAGCTAAGATTTTAAAATTATTCACATAATGAAAACCTATACTTTGTTTCAGGTGAGTTTCCCATTCAAATGCATGTAACAGTGAGAAACGCATTGTCTTGGCGAAATAAAGCGTTTTTGAACAACTTCATATAAATCGCTGTAACTTTTGATAGAAGACTCAGAAACATATGTTTATGGCTTTATCTTATAGAACTCAATATCCCCGTGCTGGGCAAACAGGTTTTGCAGCCGTTTGAGCTAAGATTTTAAAATTATTCACATAATGAAAACCTATACTTTGTCTCGGGCGAGTTTCCCATTCAAATGCATGTAACAGTGAGAAACACACTGTCTTGGCGAAATAAAGCGTTTTCGTACAACATCATATAAATCGCTGTAACTTTTGATAGAAGACTCAGAAACACATGTTTATGGCTTTATCTTATAGAACTCAATATCCCCGTGCTGGGCAAACAGGTTTTGCAGCCGTTTGAGCTAAGATTTTAAAATTATTCACATAATGAAAACCTATACTTTGTTTCAGGCGAGTTTCCCATTCAAATGCATGTAACAGTGAGAAACACACTGTCTTGGCGAAAGAAAGCATTTTCGTACAACTTCATATAAATCGCTGTAACTTTTGATAGAAGACTCAGACAAACATGTTTATGGCTTTATCTTATAGAACTCAATATCCCCGTGCTGGGCAAACAGGTTTTGCAGCCGTTTGAGCTAAGATTTTAAAATTATTCACATAATGAAAACCTATACTTTGTCTCGGGCGAGTTTCCCATTCAAATGCATGTAACAGTGAGAAACGCATTGTCTTGGCGAAATAAAGCGTTTTTGAACAACTTCATATAAATCGCTGTAACTTTTGATAGAAGACTCAGACAAAGATGTTTATGGCTTTATCTTATAGAACTCAATATCCCCGTGCTGGGCAAACAGGTTTTGCAGCCGTTTGAGCTAAGATTTTAAAATTATTCACATAATGAAAACCTATACTTTGTCTCGGGCGAGTTTCCCATTCAAATGCATGTAACAGTGAGAAACACACTGTCTTGGCGAAAGAAAGCGTTTTCGTACAACTTCATATAAATCGCTGTAACTTTTGATAGAAGACTCAGAAACATATGTTTATGGCTTTATCTTATAGAACTCAATATCCCCGTGCTGGGCAAACAGGTTTTGCAGCCGTTTGAGCTAAGATTTTAAAATTATTCACATAATGAAAACCTATACTTTGTTTCAGGTGAGTTTCCCATTCAAATGCATGTAACAGTGAGAAACACTGTCTTGGCGAAAGAAAGCATTTTCGTACAACTTCATATAAATCGCTGTAACTTTTGATAGAAGACTCAGAAACATATGTTTATGGCTTTATCTTATAGAACTCAATATCCCCGTGCTGGGCAAACAGGTTTTGCAGCCGTTTGAGCTAAGATTTTAAAATTATTCACATAATGAAAACCTATACTTTGTCTCGGGCGAGTTTCCCATTCAAATGCATGTAACAGTGAGAAACGCATTGTCTTGGCGAAATAAAGCGTTTTTGAACAACTTCATATAAATCGCTGTAACTTTTGATAGAAGACTCAGACAAACATGTTTATGGCTTTATCTTATAGAACTCAATATCCCCGTGCTGGGCAAACAGGTTTTGCAGCCGTTTGAGCTAAGATTTTAAAATTATTCACATAATGAAAACCTATACTTTGTTTCAGGCGAGTTTCCCATTCAAATGCATGTAACAGTGAGAAACACACTGTCTTGGCGAAAGAAAGCATTTTCGTACAACTTCATATAAATCGCTGTAACTTTTGATAGAAGACTCAGACAAACATGTTTATGGCTTTATCTTATAGAACTCAATATCCCCGTGCTGGGCAAACAGGTTTTGCAGCCGTTTGAGCTAAGATTTTAAAATTATTCACATAATGAAAACCTATACTTTGTCTCGGGCGAGTTTCCCATTCAAATGCATGTAACAGTGAGAAACGCATTGTCTTGGCGAAATAAAGCGTTTTTGAACAACTTCATATAAATCGCTGTAACTTTTGATAGAAGACTCAGACAAAGATGTTTATGGCTTTATCTTATAGAACTCAATATCCCCGTGCTGGGCAAACAGGTTTTGCAGCCGTTTGAGCTAAGATTTTAAAATTATTCACATAATGAAAACCTATACTTTGTCTCGGGCGAGTTTCCCATTCAAATGCACGTAACAGTGAGAAACGCATTGTCTTGGCGAAATAAAGCGTTTTTGAACAACTTCATATAAATCGCTGTAACTTTTGATAGAAGACTCAGACAAACATGTTTATGGCTTTATCTTATAGAACTCAATATCCCCGTGCTGGGCAAACAGGTTTTGCAGCCGTTTGAGCTAAGATTTTAAAATTATTCACATAATGAAAACCTATACTTTGTCTCGGGCGAGTTTCCCATTCAAATGCATGTAACAGTGAGAAACGCATTGTCTTGGCGAAATAAAGCGTTTTTGAACAACTTCATATAAATAGCTGTAACTTTTGATAGAAGACTCAGACAAACATGTTTATGGCTTTATCTTATAGAACTCAATATCCCCGTGCTGGGCAAACAGGTTTTGCAGCCGTTTGAGCTAAGATTTTAAAATTATTCACATAATGAAAACCTATACTTTGTTTCAGGCGAGTTTCCCATTCAAATGCATGTAACAGTGAGAAACACACTGTCTTGGCGAAAGAAAGCATTTTCGTACAACTTCATATAAATCGCTGTAACTTTTGATAGAAGACTCAGAAACATATGTTTATGGCTTTATCTTATAGAACTCAATATCCCCGTGCTGGGCAAACAGGTTTTGCAGCCGTTTGAGCTAAGATTTTAAAATTATTCACATAATGAAAACCTATACTTTGTCTCGGGCGAGTTTCCCATTCAAATGCATGTAACAGTGAGAAACACACTGTCTTGGCGAAAGAAAGCATTTTTGTACAACTTCATATAAATCGCTGTAACTTTTGATAGAAGACTCAGACAAACATGTTTATGGCTTTATCTTATAGAACTCAATATCCCCATGCTGGGCAAACAGGTTTTGCAGCCGTTTGAGCTAAGATTTTAAAATTATTCACATAATGAAAACCTATACTTTGTTTCAGGTGAGTTTCCCATTCAAATGCATGTAACAGTGAGAAACGCATTGTCTTGGCGAAATAAAGCGTTTTTGAACAACTTCATATAAATCGCTGTAACTTTTGATAGAAGACTCAGAAACATATGTTTATGGCTTTATCTTATAGAACTCAATATCCCCGTGCTGGGCAAACAGGTTTTGCAGCCGTTTGAGCTAAGATTTTAAAATTATTCACATAATGAAAACCTATACTTTGTCTCGGGCGAGTTTCCCATTCAAATGCATGTAACAGTGAGAAACACACTGTCTTGGCGAAAGAAAGCATTTTCGTACAACTTCATATAAATCGCTGTAACTTTTGATAGAAGACTCAGACAAACATGTTTATGGCTTTATCTTATAGAACTCAATATCCCCGTGCTGGGCAAACAGGTTTTGCAGCCGTTTGAGCTAAGATTTTAAAATTATTCACATAATGAAAACCTATACTTTGTCTCGGGCGAGTTTCCCATTCAAATGCATGTAACAGTGAGAAACACACTGTCTTGGCGAAAGAAAGCGTTTTCGTACAACTTCATATAAATCGCTGTAACTTTTGATAGAAGACTCAGAAACACATGTTTATGGCTTTATCTTATAGAACTCAATATCCCCGTGCTGGGCAAACAGGTTTTGCAGCCGTTTGAGCTAAGATTTTAAAATTATTCACATAATGAAAACCTATACTTTGTTTCAGGTGAGTTTCCCATTCAAATGCATGTAACAGTGAGAAACACACTGTCTTGGCGAAAGAAAGCATTTTTGTACAACTTCATATAAATCGCTGTAACTTTTGATAGAAGACTCAGAAACATATGTTTATGGCTTTATCTTATAGAACTCAATATCCCCGTGCTGGGCAAACAGGTTTTGCAGCCGTTTGAGCTAAGATTTTAAAATTATTCACATAATGAAAACCTATACTTTGTCTCGGGCGAGTTTCCCATTCAAATGCATGTAACAGTGAGAAACACACTGTCTTGGCGAAAGAAGGCGTTTTCGTACAACTTCATATAAATCGCTGTAACTTTTGATAGAAGACTCAGACAAACATGTTTATGGCTTTATCTTATAGAACTCAATATCCCCGTGCTGGGCAAACAGGTTTTGCAGCCGTTTGAGCTAAGATTTTAAAATTATTCACATAATGAAAACCTATACTTTGTCTCGGGCGAGTTTCCCATTCAAATGCATGTAACAGTGAGAAACACACTGTCTTGGCGAAAGAAGGCGTTTTCGTACAACTTCATATAAATCGCTGTAACTTTTGATAGAAGACTCAGAAACATATGTTTATGGCTTTATCTTATAGAACTCAATATCCCCGTGCTGGGCAAACAGGTTTTGCAGCCGTTTGAGCTAAGATTTTAAAATTATTCACATAATGAAAACCTATACTTTGTCTCGGGCGAGTTTCCCATTCAAATGCATGTAACAGTGAGAAACGCATTGTCTTGGCGAAATAAAGCGTTTTTGAACAACTTCATATAAATCGCTGTAACTTTTGATAGAAGACTCAGACAAAGATGTTTATGGCTTTATCTTATAGAACTCAATATCCCCGTGCTGGGCAAACAGGTTTTGCAGCCGTTTGAGCTAAGATTTTAAAATTATTCACATAATGAAAACCTATACTTTGTCTCGGGCGAGTTTCCCATTCAAATGCATGTAACAGTGAGAAACACACTGTCTTGGCGAAAGAAAGCGTTTTCGTACAACTTCATATAAATCGCTGTAACTTTTGATAGAAGACTCAGAAACATATGTTTATGGCTTTATCTTATAGAACTCAATATCCCCGTGCTGGGCAAACAGGTTTTGCAGCCGTTTGAGCTAAGATTTTAAAATTATTCACATAATGAAAACCTATACTTTGTTTCAGGTGAGTTTCCCATTCAAATGCATGTAACAGTGAGAAACACTGTCTTGGCGAAAGAAAGCATTTTCGTACAACTTCATATAAATCGCTGTAACTTTTGATAGAAGACTCAGAAACATATGTTTATGGCTTTATCTTATAGAACTCAATATCCCCGTGCTGGGCAAACAGGTTTTGCAGCCGTTTGAGCTAAGATTTTAAAATTATTCACATAATGAAAACCTATACTTTGTCTCGGGCGAGTTTCCCATTCAAATGCATGTAACAGTGAGAAACGCATTGTCTTGGCGAAATAAAGCGTTTTTGAACAACTTCATATAAATCGCTGTAACTTTTGATAGAAGACTCAGACAAACATGTTTATGGCTTTATCTTATAGAACTCAATATCCCCGTGCTGGGCAAACAGGTTTTGCAGCCGTTTGAGCTAAGATTTTAAAATTATTCACATAATGAAAACCTATACTTTGTTTCAGGCGAGTTTCCCATTCAAATGCATGTAACAGTGAGAAACACACTGTCTTGGCGAAAGAAAGCATTTTCGTACAACTTCATATAAATCGCTGTAACTTTTGATAGAAGACTCAGACAAACATGTTTATGGCTTTATCTTATAGAACTCAATATCCCCGTGCTGGGCAAACAGGTTTTGCAGCCGTTTGAGCTAAGATTTTAAAATTATTCACATAATGAAAACCTATACTTTGTCTCGGGCGAGTTTCCCATTCAAATGCATGTAACAGTGAGAAACGCATTGTCTTGGCGAAATAAAGCGTTTTTGAACAACTTCATATAAATCGCTGTAACTTTTGATAGAAGACTCAGACAAAGATGTTTATGGCTTTATCTTATAGAACTCAATATCCCCGTGCTGGGCAAACAGGTTTTGCAGCCGTTTGAGCTAAGATTTTAAAATTATTCACATAATGAAAACCTATACTTTGTCTCGGGCGAGTTTCCCATTCAAATGCATGTAACAGTGAGAAACACACTGTCTTGGCGAAAGAAAGCGTTTTCGTACAACTTCATATAAATCGCTGTAACTTTTGATAGAAGACTCAGAAACACATGTTTATGGCTTTATCTTATAGAACTCAATATCCCCGTGCTGGGCAAACAGGTTTTGCAGCCGTTTGAGCTAAGATTTTAAAATTATTCACATAATGAAAACCTATACTTTGTCTCGGGCGAGTTTCCCATTCAAATGCATGTAACAGTGAGAAACGCATTGTCTTGGCGAAATAAAGCGTTTTTGAACAACTTCATATAAATCGCTGTAACTTTTGATAGAAGACTCAGACAAACATGTTTATGGCTTTATCTTATAGAACTCAATATCCCCGTGCTGGGCAAACAGGTTTTGCAGCCGTTTGAGCTAAGATTTTAAAATTATTCACATAATGAAAACCTATACTTTGTCTCGGGCGAGTTTCCCATTCAAATGCATGTAACAGTGAGAAACGCATTGTCTTGGCGAAATAAAGCGTTTTTGAACAACTTCATATAAATAGCTGTAACTTTTGATAGAAGACTCAGACAAACATGTTTATGGCTTTATCTTATAGAACTCAATATCCCCGTGCTGGGCAAACAGGTTTTGCAGCCGTTTGAGCTAAGATTTTAAAATTATTCACATAATGAAAACCTATACTTTGTTTCAGGCGAGTTTCCCATTCAAATGCATGTAACAGTGAGAAACACACTGTCTTGGCGAAAGAAAGCATTTTCGTACAACTTCATATAAATCGCTGTAACTTTTGATAGAAGACTCAGAAACATATGTTTATGGCTTTATCTTATAGAACTCAATATCCCCGTGCTGGGCAAACAGGTTTTGCAGCCGTTTGAGCTAAGATTTTAAAATTATTCACATAATGAAAACCTATACTTTGTCTCGGGCGAGTTTCCCATTCAAATGCATGTAACAGTGAGAAACACACTGTCTTGGCGAAAGAAAGCATTTTTGTACAACTTCATATAAATCGCTGTAACTTTTGATAGAAGACTCAGACAAACATGTTTATGGCTTTATCTTATAGAACTCAATATCCCCATGCTGGGCAAACAGGTTTTGCAGCCGTTTGAGCTAAGATTTTAAAATTATTCACATAATGAAAACCTATACTTTGTTTCAGGTGAGTTTCCCATTCAAATGCATGTAACAGTGAGAAACGCATTGTCTTGGCGAAATAAAGCGTTTTTGAACAACTTCATATAAATCGCTGTAACTTTTGATAGAAGACTCAGAAACATATGTTTATGGCTTTATCTTATAGAACTCAATATCCCCGTGCTGGGCAAACAGGTTTTGCAGCCGTTTGAGCTAAGATTTTAAAATTATTCACATAATGAAAACCTATACTTTGTCTCGGGCGAGTTTCCCATTCAAATGCATGTAACAGTGAGAAACACACTGTCTTGGCGAAAGAAAGCATTTTCGTACAACTTCATATAAATCGCTGTAACTTTTGATAGAAGACTCAGACAAACATGTTTATGGCTTTATCTTATAGAACTCAATATCCCCGTGCTGGGCAAACAGGTTTTGCAGCCGTTTGAGCTAAGATTTTAAAATTATTCACATAATGAAAACCTATACTTTGTCTCGGGCGAGTTTCCCATTCAAATGCATGTAACAGTGAGAAACACACTGTCTTGGCGAAAGAAAGCGTTTTCGTACAACTTCATATAAATCGCTGTAACTTTTGATAGAAGACTCAGAAACACATGTTTATGGCTTTATCTTATAGAACTCAATATCCCCGTGCTGGGCAAACAGGTTTTGCAGCCGTTTGAGCTAAGATTTTAAAATTATTCACATAATGAAAACCTATACTTTGTTTCAGGTGAGTTTCCCATTCAAATGCATGTAACAGTGAGAAACACACTGTCTTGGCGAAAGAAAGCATTTTTGTACAACTTCATATAAATCGCTGTAACTTTTGATAGAAGACTCAGAAACATATGTTTATGGCTTTATCTTATAGAACTCAATATCCCCGTGCTGGGCAAACAGGTTTTGCAGCCGTTTGAGCTAAGATTTTAAAATTATTCACATAATGAAAACCTATACTTTGTCTCGGGCGAGTTTCCCATTCAAATGCATGTAACAGTGAGAAACACACTGTCTTGGCGAAAGAAGGCGTTTTCGTACAACTTCATATAAATCGCTGTAACTTTTGATAGAAGACTCAGACAAAGATGTTTATGGCTTTATCTTATAGAACTCAATATCCCCGTGCTGGGCAAACAGGTTTTGCAGCCGTTTGAGCTAAGATTTTAAAATTATTCACATAATGAAAACCTATACTTTGTCTCGGGCGAGTTTCCCATTCAAATGCATGTAACAGTGAGAAACACACTGTCTTGGCGAAAGAAGGCGTTTTCGTACAACTTCATATAAATCGCTGTAACTTTTGATAGAAGACTCAGACAAAGATGTTTATGGCTTTATCTTATAGAACTCAATATCCCCGTGCTGGGCAAACAGGTTTTGCAGCCGTTTGAGCTAAGATTTTAAAATTATTCACATAATGAAAACCTATACTTTGTTTCAGGTGAGTTTCCCATTCAAATGCATGTAACAGTGAGAAACACACTGTCTTGGCGAAAGAAAGCATTTTTGTACAACTTCATATAAATCGCTGTAACTTTTGATAGAAGACTCAGAAACATATGTTTATGGCTTTATCTTATAGAACTCAATATCCCCGTGCTGGGCAAACAGGTTTTGCAGCCGTTTGAGCTAAGATTTTAAAATTATTCACATAATGAAAACCTATACTTTGTCTCGGGCGAGTTTCCCATTCAAATGCATGTAACAGTGAGAAACGCATTGTCTTGGCGAAAGAAAGCATTTTCGTACAACTTCATATAAATCGCTGTAACTTTTGATAGAAGACTCAGACAAAGATGTTTATGGCTTTATCTTATAGAACTCAATATCCCCGTGCTGGGCAAACAGGTTTTGCAGCCGTTTGAGCTAAGATTTTAAAATTATTCACATAATGAAAACCTATACTTTGTCTCGGGCGAGTTTCCCATTCAAATGCATGTAACAGTGAGAAACACACTGTCTTGGCGAAAGAAAGCGTTTTCGTACAACTTCATATAAATCGCTGTAACTTTTGATAGAAGACTCAGAAACATATGTTTATGGCTTTATCTTATAGAACTCAATATCCCCGTGCTGGGCAAACAGGTTTTGCAGCCGTTTGAGCTAAGATTTTAAAATTATTCACATAATGAAAACCTATACTTTGTTTCAGGTGAGTTTCCCATTCAAATGCATGTAACAGTGAGAAACACACTGTCTTGGCGAAAGAAAGCATTTTCGTACAACTTCATATAAATCGCTGTAACTTTTGATAGAAGACTCAGAAACATATGTTTATGGCTTTATCTTATAGAACTCAATATCCCCGTGCTGGGCAAACAGGTTTTGCAGCCGTTTGAGCTAAGATTTTAAAATTATTCACATAATGAAAACCTATACTTTGTCTCGGGCGAGTTTCCCATTCAAATGCATGTAACAGTGAGAAACGCATTGTCTTGGCGAAATAAAGCGTTTTTGAACAACTTCATATAAATCGCTGTAACTTTTGATAGAAGACTCAGACAAACATGTTTATGGCTTTATCTTATAGAACTCAATATCCCCGTGCTGGGCAAACAGGTTTTGCAGCCGTTTGAGCTAAGATTTTAAAATTATTCACATAATGAAAACCTATACTTTGTCTCGGGCGAGTTTCCCATTCAAATGCATGTAACAGTGAGAAACACACTGTCTTGGCGAAAGAAAGCGTTTTCGTACAACTTCATATAAATCGCTGTAACTTTTGATAGAAGACTCAGACAAAGATGTTTATGGCTTTATCTTATAGAACTCAATATCCCCGTGCTGGGCAAACAGGTTTTGCAGCCGTTTGAGCTAAGATTTTAAAATTATTCACATAATGAAAACCTATACTTTGTTTCAGGTGAGTTTCCCATTCAAATGCATGTAACAGTGAGAAACACACTGTCTTGGCGAAAGAAAGCATTTTCGTACAACTTCATATAAATCGCTGTAACTTTTGATAGAAGACTCAGAAACATATGTTTATGGCTTTATCTTATAGAACTCAATATCCCCGTGCTGGGCAAACAGGTTTTGCAGCCGTTTGAGCTAAGATTTTAAAATTATTCACATAATGAAAACCTATACTTTGTCTCGGGCGAGTTTCCCATTCAAATGCATGTAACAGTGAGAAACGCATTGTCTTGGCGAAATAAAGTGTTTTTGAACAACTTCATATAAATCGCTGTAACTTTTGATAGAAGACTCAGACAAAGATGTTTATGGCTTTATCTTATAGAACTCAATATCCCCGTGCTGGGCAAACAGGTTTTGCAGCCGTTTGAGCTAAGATTTTAAAATTATTCACATAATGAAAACCTATACTTTGTTTCAGGCGAGTTTCCCATTCAAATGCATGTAACAGTGAGAAACACACTGTCTTGGCGAAAGAAAGCATTTTCGTACAACTTCATATAAATCGCTGTAACTTTTGATAGAAGACTCAGAAACATATGTTTATGGCTTTATCTTATAGAACTCAATATCCCCGTGCTGGGCAAACAGGTTTTGCAGCCGTTTGAGCTAAGATTTTAAAATTATTCACATAATGAAAACCTATACTTTGTCTCGGGCGAGTTTCCCATTCAAATGCATGTAACAGTGAGAAACGCATTGTCTTGGCGAAATAAAGCGTTTTTGAACAACTTCATATAAATCGCTGTAACTTTTGATAGAAGACTCAGACAAACATGTTTATGGCTTTATCTTATAGAACTCAATATCCCCGTGCTGGGCAAACAGGTTTTGCAGCCGTTTGAGCTAAGATTTTAAAATTATTCACATAATGAAAACCTATACTTTGTCTCGGGCGAGTTTCCCATTCAAATGCATGTAACAGTGAGAAACACACTGTCTTGGCGAAAGAAAGCGTTTTCGTACAACTTCATATAAATCGCTGTAACTTTTGATAGAAGACTCAGACAAAGATGTTTATGGCTTTATCTTATAGAACTCAATATCCCCGTGCTGGGCAAACAGGTTTTGCAGCCGTTTGAGCTAAGATTTTAAAATTATTCACATAATGAAAACCTATACTTTGTTTCAGGCGAGTTTCCCATTCAAATGCATGTAACAGTGAGAAACACTGTCTTGGCGAAAGAAAGCATTTTCGTACAACTTCATATAAATCGCTGTAACTTTTGATAGAAGACTCAGAAACATATGTTTATGGCTTTATCTTATAGAACTCAATATCCCCGTGCTGGGCAAACAGGTTTTGCAGCCGTTTGAGCTAAGATTTTAAAATTATTCACATAATGAAAACCTATACTTTGTCTCGGGCGAGTTTCCCATTCAAATGCATGTAACAGTGAGAAACGCATTGTCTTGGCGAAATAAAGTGTTTTTGAACAACTTCATATAAATCGCTGTAACTTTTGATAGAAGACTCAGACAAAGATGTTTATGGCTTTATCTTATAGAACTCAATATCCCCGTGCTGGGCAAACAGGTTTTGCAGCCGTTTGAGCTAAGATTTTAAAATTATTCACATAATGAAAACCTATACTTTGTTTCAGGCGAGTTTCCCATTCAAATGCATGTAACAGTGAGAAACACTGTCTTGGCGAAAGAAAGCATTTTCGTACAACTTCATATAAATCGCTGTAACTTTTGATAGAAGACTCAGAAACATATGTTTATGGCTTTATCTTATAGAACTCAATATCCCCGTGCTGGGCAAACAGGTTTTGCAGCCGTTTGAGCTAAGATTTTAAAATTATTCACATAATGAAAACCTATACTTTGTCTCGGGCGAGTTTCCCATTCAAATGCATGTAACAGTGAGAAACGCATTGTCTTGGCGAAATAAAGTGTTTTTGAACAACTTCATATAAATCGCTGTAACTTTTGATAGAAGACTCAGACAAACATGTTTATGGCTTTATCTTATAGAACTCAATATCCCCGTGCTGGGCAAACAGGTTTTGCAGCCGTTTGAGCTAAGATTTTAAAATTATTCACATAATGAAAACCTATACTTTGTCTCGGGCGAGTTTCCCATTCAAATGCATGTAACAGTGAGAAACACACTGTCTTGGCGAAAGAAAGCGTTTTCGTACAACTTCATATAAATCGCTGTAACTTTTGATAGAAGACTCAGACAAAGATGTTTATGGCTTTATCTTATAGAACTCAATATCCCCGTGCTGGGCAAACAGGTTTTGCAGCCGTTTGAGCTAAGATTTTAAAATTATTCACATAATGAAAACCTATACTTTGTTTCAGGTGAGTTTCCCATTCAAATGCATGTAACAGTGAGAAACACACTGTCTTGGCGAAAGAAAGCATTTTCGTACAACTTCATATAAATCGCTGTAACTTTTGATAGAAGACTCAGACAAACATGTTTATGGCTTTATCTTATAGAACTCAATATCCCCGTGCTGGGCAAACAGGTTTTGCAGCCGTTTGAGCTAAGATTTTAAAATTATTCACATAATGAAAACCTATACTTTGTTTCAGGTGAGTTTCCCATTCAAATGCATGTAACAGTGAGAAACGCATTGTCTTGGCGAAAGAAAGCGTTTTTGAACAACTTCATATAAATCGCTGTAACTTTTGATAGAAGACTCAGACAAACATGTTTATGGCTTTATCTTATAGAACTCAATATCCCCGTGCTGGGCAAACAGGTTTTGCAGCCGTTTGAGCTAAGATTTTAAAATTATTCACATAATGAAAACCTATACTTTGTCTCGGGCGAGTTTCCCATTCAAATGCATGTAACAGTGAGAAACACACTGTCTTGGCGAAAGAAAGCGTTTTCGTACAACTTCATATAAATCGCTGTAACTTTTGATAGAAGACTCAGACAAAGATGTTTATGGCTTTATCTTATAGAACTCAATATCCCCGTGCTGGGCAAACAGGTTTTGCAGCCGTTTGAGCTAAGATTTTAAAATTATTCACATAATGAAAACCTATACTTTGTTTCAGGTGAGTTTCCCATTCAAATGCATGTAACAGTGAGAAACACACTGTCTTGGCGAAAGAAAGCATTTTCGTACAACTTCATATAAATCGCTGTAACTTTTGATAGGAGACTCAGAAACATATGTTTATGGCTTTATCTTATAGAACTCAATATCCCCGTGCTGGGCAAACAGGTTTTGCAGCCGTTTGAGCTAAGATTTTAAAATTATTCACATAATGAAAACCTATACTTTGTTTCAGGTGAGTTTCCCATTCAAATGCATGTAACAGTGAGAAACACACTGTCTTGGCGAAAGAAAGCATTTTCGTACAACTTCATATAAATCGCTGTAACTTTTGATAGAAGACTCAGAAACATATGTTTATGGCTTTATCTTATAGAACTCAATATCCCCGTGCTGGGCAAACAGGTTTTGCAGCCGTTTGAGCTAAGATTTTAAAATTATTCACATAATGAAAACCTATACTTTGTCTCGGGCGAGTTTCCCATTCAAATGCATGTAACAGTGAGAAACGCATTGTCTTGGCGAAATAAAGCGTTTTTGAACAACTTCATATAAATCGCTGTAACTTTTGATAGAAGACTCAGACAAAGATGTTTATGGCTTTATCTTATAGAACTCAATATCCCCGTGCTGGGCAAACAGGTTTTGCAGCCGTTTGAGCTAAGATTTTAAAATTATTCACATAATGAAAACCTATACTTTGTTTCAGGTGAGTTTCCCATTCAAATGCATGTAACAGTGAGAAACACACTGTCTTGGCGAAAGAAAGCATTTTCGTACAACTTCATATAAATCGCTGTAACTTTTGATAGAAGACTCAGACAAACATGTTTATGGCTTTATCTTATAGAACTCAATATCCCCGTGCTGGGCAAACAGGTTTTGCAGCCGTTTGAGCTAAGATTTTAAAATTATTCACATAATGAAAACCTATACTTTGTCTCGGGCGAGTTTCCCATTCAAATGCATGTAACAGTGAGAAACACACTGTCTTGGCGAAAGAAAGCGTTTTCGTACAACTTCATATAAATCGCTGTAACTTTTGATAGAAGACTCAGACAAAGATGTTTATGGCTTTATCTTATAGAACTCAATATCCCCGTGCTGGGCAAACAGGTTTTGCAGCCGTTTGAGCTAAGATTTTAAAATTATTCACATAATGAAAACCTATACTTTGTTTCAGGTGAGTTTCCCATTCAAATGCATGTAACAGTGAGAAACACACTGTCTTGGCGAAAGAAAGCATTTTCGTACAACTTCATATAAATCGCTGTAACTTTTGATAGAAGACTCAGAAACATATGTTTATGGCTTTATCTTATAGAACTCAATATCCCCGTGCTGGGCAAACAGGTTTTGCAGCCGTTTGAGCTAAGATTTTAAAATTATTCACATAATGAAAACCTATACTTTGTTTCAGGTGAGTTTCCCATTCAAATGCATGTAACAGTGAGAAACACACTGTCTTGGCGAAAGAAAGCATTTTCGTACAACTTCATATAAATCGCTGTAACTTTTGATAGAAGACTCAGAAACATATGTTTATGGCTTTATCTTATAGAACTCAATATCCCCGTGCTGGGCAAACAGGTTTTGCAGCCGTTTGAGCTAAGATTTTAAAATTATTCACATAATGAAAACCTATACTTTGTCTCGGGCGAGTTTCCCATTCAAATGCATGTAACAGTGAGAAACGCATTGTCTTGGCGAAATAAAGCGTTTTTGAACAACTTCATATAAATCGCTGTAACTTTTGATAGAAGACTCAGACAAAGATGTTTATGGCTTTATCTTATAGAACTCAATATCCCCGTGCTGGGCAAACAGGTTTTGCAGCCGTTTGAGCTAAGATTTTAAAATTATTCACATAATGAAAACCTATACTTTGTTTCAGGTGAGTTTCCCATTCAAATGCATGTAACAGTGAGAAACACACTGTCTTGGCGAAAGAAAGCATTTTCGTACAACTTCATATAAATCGCTGTAACTTTTGATAGAAGACTCAGACAAACATGTTTATGGCTTTATCTTATAGAACTCAATATCCCCGTGCTGGGCAAACAGGTTTTGCAGCCGTTTGAGCTAAGATTTTAAAATTATTCACATAATGAAAACCTATACTTTGTCTCGGGCGAGTTTCCCATTCAAATGCATGTAACAGTGAGAAACACACTGTCTTGGCGAAAGAAAGCGTTTTTGTACAACTTCATATAAATCGCTGTAACTTTTGATAGAAGACTCAGAAACACATGTTTATGGCTTTATCTTATAGAACTCAATATCCCCGTGCTGGGCAAACAGGTTTTGCAGCCGTTTGAGCTAAGATTTTAAAATTATTCACATAATGAAAACCTATACTTTGTTTCAGGTGAGTTTCCCATTCAAATGCATGTAACAGTGAGAAACGCATTGTCTTGGCGAAAGAAAGCGTTTTTGAACAACTTCATATAAATCGCTGTAACTTTTGATAGAAGACTCAGACAAACATGTTTATGGCTTTATCTTATAGAACTCAATATCCCCGTGCTGGGCAAACAGGTTTTGCAGCCGTTTGAGCTAAGATTTTAAAATTATTCACATAATGAAAACCTATACTTTGTCTCGGGCGAGTTTCCCATTCAAATGCATGTAACAGTGAGAAACACACTGTCTTGGCGAAAGAAAGCATTTTCGTACAACTTCATATAAATCGCTGTAACTTTTGATAGAAGACTCAGAAACATATGTTTATGGCTTTATCTTATAGAACTCAATATCCCCGTGCTGGGCAAACAGGTTTTGCAGCCGTTTGAGCTAAGATTTTAAAATTATTCACATAATGAAAACCTATACTTTGTTTCAGGCGAGTTTCCCATTCAAATGCATGTAACAGTGAGAAACACACTGTCTTGGCGAAAGAAAGCATTTTCGTACAACTTCATATAAATCGCTGTAACTTTTGATAGAAGACTCAGAAACACATGTTTATGGCTTTATCTTATAGAACTCAATATCCCCGTGCTGGGCAAACAGGTTTTGCAGCCGTTTGAGCTAAGATTTTAAAATTATTCACATAATGAAAACCTATACTTTGTCTCGGGCGAGTTTCCCATTCAAATGCATGTAACAGTGAGAAACACACTGTCTTGGCGAAAGAAAGCGTTTTCGTACAACTTCATATAAATCGCTGTAACTTTTGATAGAAGACTCAGACAAAGATGTTTATGGCTTTATCTTATAGAACTCAATATCCCCGTGCTGGGCAAACAGGTTTTGCAGCCGTTTGAGCTAAGATTTTAAAATTATTCACATAATGAAAACCTATACTTTGTTTCAGGCGAGTTTCCCATTCAAATGCATGTAACAGTGAGAAACACTGTCTTGGCGAAAGAAAGCATTTTCGTACAACTTCATATAAATCGCTGTAACTTTTGATAGAAGACTCAGAAACATATGTTTATGGCTTTATCTTATAGAACTCAATATCCCCGTGCTGGGCAAACAGGTTTTGCAGCCGTTTGAGCTAAGATTTTAAAATTATTCACATAATGAAAACCTATACTTTGTCTCGGGCGAGTTTCCCATTCAAATGCATGTAACAGTGAGAAACGCATTGTCTTGGCGAAATAAAGTGTTTTTGAACAACTTCATATAAATCGCTGTAACTTTTGATAGAAGACTCAGACAAAGATGTTTATGGCTTTATCTTATAGAACTCAATATCCCCGTGCTGGGCAAACAGGTTTTGCAGCCGTTTGAGCTAAGATTTTAAAATTATTCACATAATGAAAACCTATACTTTGTTTCAGGCGAGTTTCCCATTCAAATGCATGTAACAGTGAGAAACACTGTCTTGGCGAAAGAAAGCATTTTCGTACAACTTCATATAAATCGCTGTAACTTTTGATAGAAGACTCAGAAACATATGTTTATGGCTTTATCTTATAGAACTCAATATCCCCGTGCTGGGCAAACAGGTTTTGCAGCCGTTTGAGCTAAGATTTTAAAATTATTCACATAATGAAAACCTATACTTTGTCTCGGGCGAGTTTCCCATTCAAATGCATGTAACAGTGAGAAACGCATTGTCTTGGCGAAATAAAGTGTTTTTGAACAACTTCATATAAATCGCTGTAACTTTTGATAGAAGACTCAGACAAACATGTTTATGGCTTTATCTTATAGAACTCAATATCCCCGTGCTGGGCAAACAGGTTTTGCAGCCGTTTGAGCTAAGATTTTAAAATTATTCACATAATGAAAACCTATACTTTGTCTCGGGCGAGTTTCCCATTCAAATGCATGTAACAGTGAGAAACACACTGTCTTGGCGAAAGAAAGCGTTTTCGTACAACTTCATATAAATCGCTGTAACTTTTGATAGAAGACTCAGACAAAGATGTTTATGGCTTTATCTTATAGAACTCAATATCCCCGTGCTGGGCAAACAGGTTTTGCAGCCGTTTGAGCTAAGATTTTAAAATTATTCACATAATGAAAACCTATACTTTGTTTCAGGTGAGTTTCCCATTCAAATGCATGTAACAGTGAGAAACACACTGTCTTGGCGAAAGAAAGCATTTTCGTACAACTTCATATAAATCGCTGTAACTTTTGATAGAAGACTCAGACAAACATGTTTATGGCTTTATCTTATAGAACTCAATATCCCCGTGCTGGGCAAACAGGTTTTGCAGCCGTTTGAGCTAAGATTTTAAAATTATTCACATAATGAAAACCTATACTTTGTTTCAGGTGAGTTTCCCATTCAAATGCATGTAACAGTGAGAAACGCATTGTCTTGGCGAAAGAAAGCGTTTTTGAACAACTTCATATAAATCGCTGTAACTTTTGATAGAAGACTCAGACAAACATGTTTATGGCTTTATCTTATAGAACTCAATATCCCCGTGCTGGGCAAACAGGTTTTGCAGCCGTTTGAGCTAAGATTTTAAAATTATTCACATAATGAAAACCTATACTTTGTCTCGGGCGAGTTTCCCATTCAAATGCATGTAACAGTGAGAAACACACTGTCTTGGCGAAAGAAAGCGTTTTCGTACAACTTCATATAAATCGCTGTAACTTTTGATAGAAGACTCAGACAAAGATGTTTATGGCTTTATCTTATAGAACTCAATATCCCCGTGCTGGGCAAACAGGTTTTGCAGCCGTTTGAGCTAAGATTTTAAAATTATTCACATAATGAAAACCTATACTTTGTTTCAGGTGAGTTTCCCATTCAAATGCATGTAACAGTGAGAAACACACTGTCTTGGCGAAAGAAAGCATTTTCGTACAACTTCATATAAATCGCTGTAACTTTTGATAGGAGACTCAGAAACATATGTTTATGGCTTTATCTTATAGAACTCAATATCCCCGTGCTGGGCAAACAGGTTTTGCAGCCGTTTGAGCTAAGATTTTAAAATTATTCACATAATGAAAACCTATACTTTGTTTCAGGTGAGTTTCCCATTCAAATGCATGTAACAGTGAGAAACACACTGTCTTGGCGAAAGAAAGCATTTTCGTACAACTTCATATAAATCGCTGTAACTTTTGATAGAAGACTCAGAAACATATGTTTATGGCTTTATCTTATAGAACTCAATATCCCCGTGCTGGGCAAACAGGTTTTGCAGCCGTTTGAGCTAAGATTTTAAAATTATTCACATAATGAAAACCTATACTTTGTCTCGGGCGAGTTTCCCATTCAAATGCATGTAACAGTGAGAAACGCATTGTCTTGGCGAAATAAAGCGTTTTTGAACAACTTCATATAAATCGCTGTAACTTTTGATAGAAGACTCAGACAAAGATGTTTATGGCTTTATCTTATAGAACTCAATATCCCCGTGCTGGGCAAACAGGTTTTGCAGCCGTTTGAGCTAAGATTTTAAAATTATTCACATAATGAAAACCTATACTTTGTTTCAGGTGAGTTTCCCATTCAAATGCATGTAACAGTGAGAAACACACTGTCTTGGCGAAAGAAAGCATTTTCGTACAACTTCATATAAATCGCTGTAACTTTTGATAGAAGACTCAGACAAACATGTTTATGGCTTTATCTTATAGAACTCAATATCCCCGTGCTGGGCAAACAGGT
Organism: Maylandia zebra; assembly: GCF_041146795.1. Taxonomy (NCBI): domain Eukaryota; kingdom Metazoa; phylum Chordata; class Actinopteri; order Cichliformes; family Cichlidae; genus Maylandia; species Maylandia zebra. Next base: position 31,365,641 of record NC_135188.1, on the reverse strand, counting down.
TTTGCAGCCGTTTGAGCTAAGATTTTAAAATTATTCACATAATGAAAACCTATACTTTGTCTCGGGCGAGTTTCCCATTCAAATGCATGTAACAGTGAGAAACACACTGTCTTGGCGAAAGAAAGCGTTTTCGTACAACTTCATATAAATCGCTGTAACTTTTGATAGAAGACTCAGACAAAGATGTTTATGGCTTTATCTTATAGAACTCAATATCCCCGTGCTGGGCAAACAGGTTTTGCAGCCGTTTGAGCTAAGATTTTAAAATTATTCACATAATGAAAACCTATACTTTGTTTCAGGTGAGTTTCCCATTCAAATGCATGTAACAGTGAGAAACACACTGTCTTGGCGAAAGAAAGCATTTTCGTACAACTTCATATAAATCGCTGTAACTTTTGATAGGAGACTCAGAAACATATGTTTATGGCTTTATCTTATAGAACTCAATATCCCCGTGCTGGGCAAACAGGTTTTGCAGCCGTTTGAGCTAAGATTTTAAAATTATTCACATAATGAAAACCTATACTTTGTTTCAGGTGAGTTTCCCATTCAAATGCATGTAACAGTGAGAAACACACTGTCTTGGCGAAAGAAAGCATTTTCGTACAACTTCATATAAATCGCTGTAACTTTTGATAGAAGACTCAGAAACATATGTTTATGGCTTTATCTTATAGAACTCAATATCCCCGTGCTGGGCAAACAGGTTTTGCAGCCGTTTGAGCTAAGATTTTAAAATTATTCACATAATGAAAACCTATACTTTGTCTCGGGCGAGTTTCCCATTCAAATGCATGTAACAGTGAGAAACGCATTGTCTTGGCGAAATAAAGCGTTTTTGAACAACTTCATATAAATCGCTGTAACTTTTGATAGAAGACTCAGACAAAGATGTTTATGGCTTTATCTTATAGAACTCAATATCCCCGTGCTGGGCAAACAGGTTTTGCAGCCGTTTGAGCTAAGATTTTAAAATTATTCACATAATGAAAACCTATACTTTGTTTCAGGTGAGTTTCCCATTCAAATGCATGTAACAGTGAGAAACACACTGTCTTGGCGAAAGAAAGCATTTTCGTACAACTTCATATAAATCGCTGTAACTTTTGATAGAAGACTCAGACAAACATGTTTATGGCTTTATCTTATAGAACTCAATATCCCCGTGCTGGGCAAACAGGTTTTGCAGCCGTTTGAGCTAAGATTTTAAAATTATTCACATAATGAAAACCTATACTTTGTCTCGGGCGAGTTTCCCATTCAAATGCATGTAACAGTGAGAAACACACTGTCTTGGCGAAAGAAAGCGTTTTTGTACAACTTCATATAAATCGCTGTAACTTTTGATAGAAGACTCAGAAACACATGTTTATGGCTTTATCTTATAGAACTCAATATCCCCGTGCTGGGCAAACAGGTTTTGCAGCCGTTTGAGCTAAGATTTTAAAATTATTCACATAATGAAAACCTATACTTTGTTTCAGGTGAGTTTCCCATTCAAATGCATGTAACAGTGAGAAACGCATTGTCTTGGCGAAAGAAAGCGTTTTTGAACAACTTCATATAAATCGCTGTAACTTTTGATAGAAGACTCAGACAAACATGTTTATGGCTTTATCTTATAGAACTCAATATCCCCGTGCTGGGCAAACAGGTTTTGCAGCCGTTTGAGCTAAGATTTTAAAATTATTCACATAATGAAAACCTATACTTTGTCTCGGGCGAGTTTCCCATTCAAATGCATGTAACAGTGAGAAACACACTGTCTTGGCGAAAGAAAGCATTTTCGTACAACTTCATATAAATCGCTGTAACTTTTGATAGAAGACTCAGAAACATATGTTTATGGCTTTATCTTATAGAACTCAATATCCCCGTGCTGGGCAAACAGGTTTTGCAGCCGTTTGAGCTAAGATTTTAAAATTATTCACATAATGAAAACCTATACTTTGTTTCAGGCGAGTTTCCCATTCAAATGCATGTAACAGTGAGAAACACACTGTCTTGGCGAAAGAAAGCATTTTCGTACAACTTCATATAAATCGCTGTAACTTTTGATAGAAGACTCAGAAACACATGTTTATGGCTTTATCTTATAGAACTCAATATCCCCGTGCTGGGCAAACAGGTTTTGCAGCCGTTTGAGCTAAGATTTTAAAATTATTCACATAATGAAAACCTATACTTTGTCTCGGGCGAGTTTCCCATTCAAATGCATGTAACAGTGAGAAACGCATTGTCTTGGCGAAATAAAGCGTTTTTGAACAACTTCATATAAATCGCTGTAACTTTTGATAGAAGACTCAGACAAACATGTTTATGGCTTTATCTTATAGAACTCAATATCCCCGTGCTGGGCAAACAGGTTTTGCAGCCGTTTGAGCTAAGATTTTAAAATTATTCACATAATGAAAACCTATACTTTGTTTCAGGCGAGTTTCCCATTCAAATGCATGTAACAATGAGAAACACACTGTCTTGGCGAAAGAAAGCATTTTCGTACAACTTCATATAAATCGCTGTAACTTTTGATAGAAGACTCAGACAAACATGTTTATGGCTTTATCTTATAGAACTCAATATCCCCGTGCTGGGCAAACAGGTTTTGCAGCCGTTTGAGCTAAGATTTTAAAATTATTCACATAATGAAAACCTATACTTTGTTTCAGGCGAGTTTCCCATTCAAATGCATGTAACAGTGAGAAACACTGTCTTGGCGAAAGAAAGCATTTTCGTACAACTTCATATAAATCGCTGTAACTTTTGATAGAAGACTCAGAAACATATGTTTATGGCTTTATCTTATAGAACTCAATATCCCCGTGCTGGGCAAACAGGTTTTGCAGCCGTTTGAGCTAAGATTTTAAAATTATTCACATAATGAAAACCTATACTTTGTCTCGGGCGAGTTTCCCATTCAAATGCATGTAACAGTGAGAAACGCATTGTCTTGGCGAAATAAAGCGTTTTTGAACAACTTCATATAAATCGCTGTAACTTTTGATAGAAGACTCAGACAAACATGTTTATGGCTTTATCTTATAGAACTCAATATCCCCGTGCTGGGCAAACAGGTTTTGCAGCCGTTTGAGCTAAGATTTTAAAATTATTCACATAATGAAAACCTATACTTTGTCTCGGGCGAGTTTCCCATTCAAATGCATGTAACAGTGAGAAACACACTGTCTTGGCGAAAGAAAGCATTTTCGTACAACTTCATATAAATCGCTGTAACTTTTGATAGAAGACTCAGAAACATATGTTTATGGCTTTATCTTATAGAACTCAATATCCCCGTGCTGGGCAAACAGGTTTTGCAGCCGTTTGAGCTAAGATTTTAAAATTATTCACATAATGAAAACCTATACTTTGTCTCGGGCGAGTTTCCCATTCAAATGCATGTAACAGTGAGAAACGCATTGTCTTGGCGAAATAAAGCGTTTTTGAACAACTTCATATAAATCGCTGTAACTTTTGATAGAAGACTCAGACAAACATGTTTATGGCTTTATCTTATAGAACTCAATATCCCCGTGCTGGGCAAACAGGTTTTGCAGCCGTTTGAGCTAAGATTTTAAAATTATTCACATAATGAAAACCTATACTTTGTCTCGGGCGAGTTTCCCATTCAAATGCATGTAACAGTGAGAAACGCATTGTCTTGGCGAAATAAAGCGTTTTTGAACAACTTCATATAAATCGCTGTAACTTTTGATAGAAGACTCAGACAAACATGTTTATGGCTTTATCTTATAGAACTCAATATCCCCGTGCTGGGCAAACAGGTTTTGCAGCCGTTTGAGCTAAGATTTTAAAATTATTCACATAATGAAAACCTATACTTTGTTTCAGGCGAGTTTCCCATTCAAATGCATGTAACAGTGAGAAACACACTGTCTTGGCGAAAGAAAGCATTTTCGTACAACTTCATATAAATCGCTGTAACTTTTGATAGAAGACTCAGACAAACATGTTTATGGCTTTATCTTATAGAACTCAATATCCCCGTGCTGGGCAAACAGGTTTTGCAGCCGTTTGAGCTAAGATTTTAAAATTATTCACATAATGAAAACCTATACTTTGTCTCGGGCGAGTTTCCCATTCAAATGCATGTAACAGTGAGAAACACACTGTCTTGGCGAAAGAAAGCATTTTCGTACAACTTCATATAAATCGCTGTAACTTTTGATAGAAGACTCAGAAACATATGTTTATGGCTTTATCTTATAGAACTCAATATCCCCGTGCTGGGCAAACAGGTTTTGCAGCCGTTTGAGCTAAGATTTTAAAATTATTCACATAATGAAAACCTATACTTTGTCTCGGGCGAGTTTCCCATTCAAATGCATGTAACAGTGAGAAACGCATTGTCTTGGCGAAATAAAGCGTTTTTGAACAACTTCATATAAATCGCTGTAACTTTTGATAGAAGACTCAGACAAACATGTTTATGGCTTTATCTTATAGAACTCAATATCCCCGTGCTGGGCAAACAGGTTTTGCAGCCGTTTGAGCTAGGATTTTAAAATTATTCACATAATGAAAACCTATACTTTGTCTCGGGCGAGTTTCCCATTCAAATGCATGTAACAGTGAGAAACACACTGTCTTGGCGAAAGAAAGCATTTTCGTACAACTTCATATAAATCGCTGTAACTTTTGATAGAAGACTCAGAAACATATGTTTATGGCTTTATCTTATAGAACTCAATATCCCCGTGCTGGGCAAACAGGTTTTGCAGCCGTTTGAGCTAAGATTTTAAAATTATTCACATAATGAAAACCTATACTTTGTCTCGGGCGAGTTTCCCATTCAAATGCATGTAACAGTGAGAAACGCATTGTCTTGGCGAAATAAAGCGTTTTTGAACAACTTCATATAAATCGCTGTAACTTTTGATAGAAGACTCAGACAAACATGTTTATGGCTTTATCTTATAGAACTCAATATCCCCGTGCTGGGCAAACAGGTTTTGCAGCCGTTTGAGCTAAGATTTTAAAATTATTCACATAATGAAAACCTATACTTTGTCTCGGGCGAGTTTCCCATTCAAATGCATGTAACAGTGAGAAACGCATTGTCTTGGCGAAATAAAGCGTTTTTGAACAACTTTATATAAATCGCTGTAACTTTTGATAGAAGACTCAGACAAACATGTTTATGGCTTTATCTTATAGAACTCAATATCCCCGTGCTGGGCAAACAGGTTTTGCAGCCGTTTGAGCTAAGATTTTAAAATTATTCACATAATGAAAACCTATACTTTGTCTCGGGCGAGTTTCCCATTCAAATGCATGTAACAGTGAGAAACACACTGTCTTGGCGAAAGAAAGCGTTTTCGTACAACATCATATAAATCGCTGTAACTTTTGATAGAAGACTCAGACAAACATGTTTATGGCTTTATCTTATAGAACTCAATATCCCCGTGCTGGGCAAACAGGTTTTGCAGCCGTTTGAGCTAAGATTTTAAAATTATTCACATAATGAAAACCTATACTTTGTTTCAGGTGAGTTTCCCATTCAAATGCATGTAACAGTGAGAAACACACTGTCTTGGCGAAAGAAAGCATTTTCGTACAACTTCATATAAATCGCTGTAACTTTTGATAGAAGACTCAGAAACATATGTTTATGGCTTTATCTTATAGAACTCAATATCCCCGTGCTGGGCAAACAGGTTTTGCAGCCGTTTGAGCTAAGATTTTAAAATTATTCACATAATGAAAACCTATACTTTGTCTCGGGCGAGTTTCCCATTCAAATGCATGTAACAGTGAGAAACGCATTGTCTTGGCGAAATAAAGCGTTTTTGAACAACTTCATATAAATCACTGTAACTTTTGATAGAAGACTCAGACAAACATGTTTATGGCTTTATCTTATAGAACTCAATATCCCCGTGCTGGGCAAACAGGTTTTGCAGCCGTTTGAGCTAAGATTTTAAAATTATTCACATAATGAAAACCTATACTTTGTTTCAGGCGAGTTTCCCATTCAAATGCATGTAACAGTGAGAAACACACTGTCTTGGCGAAAGAAAGCATTTTCGTACAACTTCATATAAATCGCTGTAACTTTTGATAGAAGACTCAGACAAACATGTTTATGGCTTTATCTTATAGAACTCAATATCCCCGTGCTGGGCAAACAGGTTTTGCAGCCGTTTGAGCTAAGATTTTAAAATTATTCACATAATGAAAACCTATACTTTGTTTCAGGCGAGTTTCCCATTCAAATGCATGTAACAGTGAGAAACACTGTCTTGGCGAAAGAAAGCATTTTCGTACAACTTCATATAAATCGCTGTAACTTTTGATAGAAGACTCAGAAACATATGTTTATGGCTTTATCTTATAGAACTCAATATCCCCGTGCTGGGCAAACAGGTTTTGCAGCCGTTTGAGCTAAGATTTTAAAATTATTCACATAATGAAAACCTATACTTTGTCTCGGGCGAGTTTCCCATTCAAATGCATGTAACAGTGAGAAACGCATTGTCTTGGCGAAATAAAGCGTTTTTGAACAACTTCATATAAATCGCTGTAACTTTTGATAGAAGACTCAGACAAACATGTTTATGGCTTTATCTTATAGAACTCAATATCCCCGTGCTGGGCAAACAGGTTTTGCAGCCGTTTGAGCTAAGATTTTAAAATTATTCACATAATGAAAACCTATACTTTGTCTCGGGCGAGTTTCCCATTCAAATGCATGTAACAGTGAGAAACACACTGTCTTGGCGAAATAAAGCGTTTTCGTACAACATCATATAAATCGCTGTAACTTTTGATAGAAGACTCAGAAACACATGTTTATGGCTTTATCTTATAGAACTCAATATCCCCGTGCTGGGCAAACAGGTTTTGCAGCCGTTTGAGCTAAGATTTTAAAATTATTCACATAATGAAAACCTATACTTTGTTTCAGGCGAGTTTCCCATTCAAATGCATGTAACAGTGAGAAACACACTGTCTTGGCGAAAGAAAGCATTTTCGTACAACTTCATATAAATCGCTGTAACTTTTGATAGAAGACTCAGACAAACATGTTTATGGCTTTATCTTATAGAACTCAATATCCCCGTGCTGGGCAAACAGGTTTTGCAGCCGTTTGAGCTAAGATTTTAAAATTATTCACATAACGAAAACCTATACTTTGTCTCGGGCGAGTTTCCCATTCAAATGCATGTAACAGTGAGAAACGCATTGTCTTGGCGAAATAAAGCGTTTTTGAACAACTTCATATAAATCGCTGTAACTTTTGATAGAAGACTCAGACAAACATGTTTATGGCTTTATCTTATAGAACTCAATATCCCCGTGCTGGGCAAACAGGTTTTGCAGCCGTTTGAGCTAAGATTTTAAAATTATTCACATAATGAAAACCTATACTTTGTCTCGGGCGAGTTTCCCATTCAAATGCATGTAACAGTGAGAAACACACTGTCTTGGCGAAATAAAGCGTTTTCGTACAACATCATATAAATCGCTGTAACTTTTGATAGAAGACTCAGAAACACATGTTTATGGCTTTATCTTATAGAACTCAATATCCCCGTGCTGGGCAAACAGGTTTTGCAGCCGTTTGAGCTAAGATTTTAAAATTATTCACATAACGAAAACCTATACTTTGTCTCGGGCGAGTTTCCCATTCAAATGCATGTAACAGTGAGAAACGCATTGTCTTGGCGAAATAAAGCGTTTTTGAACAACTTCATATAAATCGCTGTAACTTTTGATAGAAGACTCAGACAAACATGTTTATGGCTTTATCTTATAGAACTCAATATCCCCGTGCTGGGCAAACAGGTTTTGCAGCCGTTTGAGCTAAGATTTTAAAATTATTCACATCAGAGGTGTGGACTCGAGTCACATGACTTGGACTCGAGTCAGACTCGAGTCATTAATTTTATGACTTTAGACTTGACTTGAAAAAATGTTCTAAGACTTGTGACTTGACTTGGACTTTTACACCAATGACTTGGGACTTGAATTGGACTTGAACCGGTTTACTTGAAAAGACTTGATATTTTACCCCAAATATAAAATTTAACATGCATATTATATAGAGATTGAAAATGTGACGTCATTCACGGGTAGAACCGCAAAGGATTCTGGGAACTCGTGGCAAGCGGTACTAGCGCACGCAGGCTTTCAATTGAAATCAGTTATACAGCGATAAAAAGAAACAAAAATGTCAAGAAGCCGTTGTATTATTAACTGCAATAGCCGGTCGCATGACAGCCACGAGAAGCTGACGGGTAAAGAGATCGGTTGTTATCGGATTACGTCGTTGAAGAGAAATTGTTCAAGCCATGTTTCCGAAGTAACAAAGACGCGACGGATGGCCTGGATCGCAGCCATTCAAAGATCAAATATAACGTCCCAGAACCCTCCAGCTCACAGGTTAGTCTGCTCCAAGCATTTACACGAAGGTCAGTGTTTTTTAGTAGTTAATACGTCATTTTCATAACATAATTGGTGATATAGGTTACAAGCAAGTCTGGCCCTGAACAGAAATTGTCGCGCTATGCTCCTTTATTTATTGTGCATAAATAGTGAATTGTCCTGACACAATATTGCGTTTCGCTTCTGTTATTATGGTACATTGACAAAAACATATACTTTTATTCACAGGATAAAACAGGTTTTTTGTATCACTAATTGTCCAGTGCGATTACAGCATACAATATTATTGTCACTGCTACATTTCTGTGATGCTACCAGAAATTATTTCCACTACTAATTAATTACCGTTGAGCTCAAAGGTCCTATTAATAAACGGTTAAGGAATGTGTATTTATGACGACGATTTGTGAGACTGGTAAACTTATGATACGTACGATGGTCTTTCGTTCTACACGGTGCATTTCAAGGTCCTGCACCCATCCGTCGGTAAACTGTACCTGGGCTTGTTGCAGTGACCTGAAGTTACTAAACTTCATGAGTGTATGCACTCACTCCAAGAACCGTATGATTATAAATATGCATATAAATATGCTAAGATGAGATAGCTGACTTCATCTAACTAGCAAATGTTGTCCAGGCTACGTTGGTGATGCAGTTTTTTTTTAATGTGTATGATATTTTTGTCATGCGATTTTAAAGCCGGTCCTACAACCGCATCCAAGAATAACATGCAGCTTATCTCAGAACTGTCGGTGAAAATTATTCTTGGAGCTAAGTTTAATTGAGCTGCATTTTAAAGAGGTGCAATTTCACAATTTGTGTATATTTTCTAAGTTCACTATTTTGTCATGTGTTGAGAAAAACACAGATTTAAAAATTACATGGTCTAATATTTACATTTAGCATAACTGCAACATACTTTTTTCTTTTTCTTTTTTTTAATGACTCGAAAGGACTTGAAATTCAAAATTTCAGACTTGTGACTTGACTCGGACTTTTACACCAGTGACTTGAGACTCGACTCTGACTTGCCTGACATTACTTGAGACTTGACTTGAGACTTGAGGATAAAGACTTGAGACTTACTTGAGACTTGCAAAACAATGACTTGGTCCCACCTCTGATTCACATAATGAAAACCTATACTTTGTTTCAGGCGAGTTTCCCATTCAAATGCATGTAACAGTGAGAAACACACTGTCTTGGCGAAAGAAAGCATTTTCGTACAACTTCATATAAATCGCTGTAACTTTTGATAGAAGACTCAGAAACATATGTTTATGGCTTTATCTTATAGAACTCAATATCCCCGTGCTGGGCAAACAGGTTTTGCAGCCGTTTGAGCTAAGATTTTAAAATTATTCACATAATGAAAACCTATACTTTGTCTCGGGCGAGTTTCCCATTCAAATGCATGTAACAGTGAGAAACGCATTGTCTTGGCGAAATAAAGCGTTTTTGAACAACTTCATATAAATCGCTGTAACTTTTGATAGAAGACTCAGACAAACATGTTTATGGCTTTATCTTATAGAACTCAATATCCCCGTGCTGGGCAAACAGGTTTTGCAGCCGTTTGAGCTAAGATTTTAAAATTATTCACATAATGAAAACCTATACTTTGTCTCGGGCGAGTTTCCCATTCAAATGCATGTAACAGTGAGAAACACACTGTCTTGGCGAAAGAAAGCGTTTTCGTACAACTTCATATAAATCGCTGTAACTTTTGATAGAAGACTCAGACAAAGATGTTTATGGCTTTATCTTATAGAACTCAATATCCCCGTGCTGGGCAAACAGGTTTTGCAGCCGTTTGAGCTAAGATTTTAAAATTATTCACATAATGAAAACCTATACTTTGTTTCAGGTGAGTTTCCCATTCAAATGCATGTAACAGTGAGAAACACACTGTCTTGGCGAAAGAAAGCATTTTCGTACAACTTCATATAAATCGCTGTAACTTTTGATAGAAGACTCAGAAACATATGTTTATGGCTTTATCTTATAGAACTCAATATCCCCGTGCTGGGCAAACAGGTTTTGCAGCCGTTTGAGCTAAGATTTTAAAATTATTCACATAATGAAAACCTATACTTTGTCTCGGGCGAGTTTCCCATTCAAATGCATGTAACAGTGAGAAACGCATTGTCTTGGCGAAATAAAGTGTTTTTGAACAACTTCATATAAATCGCTGTAACTTTTGATAGAAGACTCAGACAAAGATGTTTATGGCTTTATCTTATAGAACTCAATATCCCCGTGCTGGGCAAACAGGTTTTGCAGCCGTTTGAGCTAAGATTTTAAAATTATTCACATAATGAAAACCTATACTTTGTTTCAGGCGAGTTTCCCATTCAAATGCATGTAACAGTGAGAAACACACTGTCTTGGCGAAAGAAAGCATTTTCGTACAACTTCATATAAATCGCTGTAACTTTTGATAGAAGACTCAGAAACATATGTTTATGGCTTTATCTTATAGAACTCAATATCCCCGTGCTGGGCAAACAGGTTTTGCAGCCGTTTGAGCTAAGATTTTAAAATTATTCACATAATGAAAACCTATACTTTGTCTCGGGCGAGTTTCCCATTCAAATGCATGTAACAGTGAGAAACACACTGTCTTGGCGAAAGAAAGCGTTTTCGTACAACATCATATAAATCGCTGTAACTTTTGATAGAAGACTCAGACAAACATGTTTATGGCTTTATCTTATAGAACTCAATATCCCCGTGCTGGGCAAACAGGTTTTGCAGCCGTTTGAGCTAAGATTTTAAAATTATTCACATAATGAAAACCTATACTTTGTTTCAGGTGAGTTTCCCATTCAAATGCATGTAACAGTGAGAAACACACTGTCTTGGCGAAAGAAAGCATTTTCGTACAACTTCATATAAATCGCTGTAACTTTTGATAGAAGACTCAGAAACATATGTTTATGGCTTTATCTTATAGAACTCAATATCCCCGTGCTGGGCAAACAGGTTTTGCAGCCGTTTGAGCTAAGATTTTAAAATTATTCACATAATGAAAACCTATACTTTGTCTCGGGCGAGTTTCCCATTCAAATGCATGTAACAGTGAGAAACGCATTGTCTTGGCGAAATAAAGCGTTTTTGAACAACTTCATATAAATCACTGTAACTTTTGATAGAAGACTCAGACAAACATGTTTATGGCTTTATCTTATAGAACTCAATATCCCCGTGCTGGGCAAACAGGTTTTGCACCCGTTTGAGCTAAGATTTTAAAATTATTCACATAATGAAAACCTATACTTTGTTTCAGGCGAGTTTCCCATTCAAATGCATGTAACAGTGAGAAACACACTGTCTTGGCGAAAGAAAGCATTTTCGTACAACTTCATATAAATCGCTGTAACTTTTGATAGAAGACTCAGAAACATATGTTTATGGCTTTATCTTATAGAACTCAATATCCCCGTGCTGGGCAAACAGGTTTTGCAGCCGTTTGAGCTAAGATTTTAAAATTATTCACATAATGAAAACCTATACTTTGTCTCGGGCGAGTTTCCCATTCAAATGCATGTAACAGTGAGAAACGCATTGTCTTGGCGAAATAAAGCGTTTTTGAACAACTTCATATAAATCGCTGTAACTTTTGATAGAAGACTCAGACAAACATGTTTATGGCTTTATCTTATAGAACTCAATATCCCCGTGCTGGGCAAACAGGTTTTGCAGCCGTTTGAGCTAAGATTTTAAAATTATTCACATAATGAAAACCTATACTTTGTCTCGGGCGAGTTTCCCATTCAAATGCATGTAACAGTGAGAAACACACTGTCTTGGCGAAATAAAGCGTTTTCGTACAACATCATATAAATCGCTGTAACTTTTGATAGAAGACTCAGAAACACATGTTTATGGCTTTATCTTATAGAACTCAATATCCCCGTGCTGGGCAAACAGGTTTTGCAGCCGTTTGAGCTAAGATTTTAAAATTATTCACATAATGAAAACCTATACTTTGTTTCAGGCGAGTTTCCCATTCAAATGCATGTAACAGTGAGAAACACACTGTCTTGGCGAAAGAAAGCATTTTCGTACAACTTCATATAAATCGCTGTAACTTTTGATAGAAGACTCAGACAAACATGTTTATGGCTTTATCTTATAGAACTCAATATCCCCGTGCTGGGCAAACAGGTTTTGCAGCCGTTTGAGCTAAGATTTTAAAATTATTCACATAACGAAAACCTATACTTTGTCTCGGGCGAGTTTCCCATTCAAATGCATGTAACAGTGAGAAACGCATTGTCTTGGCGAAATAAAGCGTTTTTGAACAACTTCATATAAATCGCTGTAACTTTTGATAGAAGACTCAGACAAACATGTTTATGGCTTTATCTTATAGAACTCAATATCCCCGTGCTGGGCAAACAGGTTTTGCAGCCGTTTGAGCTAAGATTTTAAAATTATTCACATAATGAAAACCTATACTTTGTTTCAGGCGAGTTTCCCATTCAAATGCATGTAACAGTGAGAAACACACTGTCTTGGCGAAAGAAAGCATTTTCGTACAACTTCATATAAATCGCTGTAACTTTTGATAGAAGACTCAGAAACATATGTTTATGGCTTTATCTTATAGAACTCAATATCCCCGTGCTGGGCAAACAGGTTTTGCAGCCGTTTGAGCTAAGATTTTAAAATTATTCACATAATGAAAACCTATACTTTGTCTCGGGCGAGTTTCCCATTCAAATGCATGTAACAGTGAGAAACGCATTGTCTTGGCGAAATAAAGCGTTTTTGAACAACTTCATATAAATCGCTGTAACTTTTGATAGAAGACTCAGACAAACATGTTTATGGCTTTATCTTATAGAACTCAATATCCCCGTGCTGGGCAAACAGGTTTTGCAGCCGTTTGAGCTAAGATTTTAAAATTATTCACATAATGAAAACCTATACTTTGTCTCGGGCGAGTTTCCCATTCAAATGCATGTAACAGTGAGAAACACACTGTCTTGGCGAAAGAAAGCGTTTTCGTACAACTTCATATAAATCGCTGTAACTTTTGATAGAAGACTCAGACAAAGATGTTTATGGCTTTATCTTATAGAACTCAATATCCCCGTGCTGGGCAAACAGGTTTTGCAGCCGTTTGAGCTAAGATTTTAAAATTATTCACATAATGAAAACCTATACTTTGTTTCAGGTGAGTTTCCCATTCAAATGCATGTAACAGTGAGAAACACACTGTCTTGGCGAAAGAAAGCATTTTCGTACAACTTCATATAAATCGCTGTAACTTTTGATAGAAGACTCAGAAACATATGTTTATGGCTTTATCTTATAGAACTCAATATCCCCGTGCTGGGCAAACAGGTTTTGCAGCCGTTTGAGCTAAGATTTTAAAATTATTCACATAATGAAAACCTATACTTTGTCTCGGGCGAGTTTCCCATTCAAATGCATGTAACAGTGAGAAACGCATTGTCTTGGCGAAATAAAGTGTTTTTGAACAACTTCATATAAATCGCTGTAACTTTTGATAGAAGACTCAGACAAAGATGTTTATGGCTTTATCTTATAGAACTCAATATCCCCGTGCTGGGCAAACAGGTTTTGCAGCCGTTTGAGCTAAGATTTTAAAATTATTCACATAATGAAAACCTATACTTTGTTTCAGGCGAGTTTCCCATTCAAATGCATGTAACAGTGAGAAACACTGTCTTGGCGAAAGAAAGCATTTTCGTACAACTTCATATAAATCGCTGTAACTTTTGATAGAAGACTCAGAAACATATGTTTATGGCTTTATCTTATAGAACTCAATATCCCCGTGCTGGGCAAACAGGTTTTGCAGCCGTTTGAGCTAAGATTTTAAAATTATTCACATAATGAAAACCTATACTTTGTCTCGGGCGAGTTTCCCATTCAAATGCATGTAACAGTGAGAAACGCATTGTCTTGGCGAAATAAAGTGTTTTTGAACAACTTCATATAAATCGCTGTAACTTTTGATAGAAGACTCAGACAAACATGTTTATGGCTTTATCTTATAGAACTCAATATCCCCGTGCTGGGCAAACAGGTTTTGCAGCCGTTTGAGCTAAGATTTTAAAATTATTCACATAATGAAAACCTATACTTTGTCTCGGGCGAGTTTCCCATTCAAATGCATGTAACAGTGAGAAACACACTGTCTTGGCGAAAGAAAGCGTTTTCGTACAACTTCATATAAATCGCTGTAACTTTTGATAGAAGACTCAGACAAACATGTTTATGGCTTTATCTTATAGAACTCAATATCCCCGTGCTGGGCAAACAGGTTTTGCAGCCGTTTGAGCTAAGATTTTAAAATTATTCACATAATGAAAACCTATACTTTGTTTCAGGTGAGTTTCCCATTCAAATGCATGTAACAGTGAGAAACACACTGTCTTGGCGAAAGAAAGCATTTTCGTACAACTTCATATAAATCGCTGTAACTTTTGATAGAAGACTCAGACAAACATGTTTATGGCTTTATCTTATAGAACTCAATATCCCCGTGCTGGGCAAACAGGTTTTGCAGCCGTTTGAGCTAAGATTTTAAAATTATTCACATAATGAAAACCTATACTTTGTTTCAGGTGAGTTTCCCATTCAAATGCATGTAACAGTGAGAAACGCATTGTCTTGGCGAAATAAAGCGTTTTTGAACAACTTCATATAAATCGCTGTAACTTTTGATAGAAGACTCAGACAAACATGTTTATGGCTTTATCTTATAGAACTCAATATCCCCGTGCTGGGCAAACAGGTTTTGCAGCCGTTTGAGCTAAGATTTTAAAATTATTCACATAATGAAAACCTATACTTTGTCTCGGGCGAGTTTCCCATTCAAATGCATGTAACAGTGAGAAACACACTGTCTTGGCGAAAGAAAGCGTTTTCGTACAACTTCATATAAATCGCTGTAACTTTTGATAGAAGACTCAGACAAAGATGTTTATGGCTTTATCTTATAGAACTCAATATCCCCGTGCTGGGCAAACAGGTTTTGCAGCCGTTTGAGCTAAGATTTTAAAATTATTCACATAATGAAAACCTATACTTTGTTTCAGGTGAGTTTCCCATTCAAATGCATGTAACAGTGAGAAACACACTGTCTTGGCGAAAGAAAGCATTTTCGTACAACTTCATATAAATCGCTGTAACTTTTGATAGGAGACTCAGAAACATATGTTTATGGCTTTATCTTATAGAACTCAATATCCCCGTGCTGGGCAAACAGGTTTTGCAGCCGTTTGAGCTAAGATTTTAAAATTATTCACATAATGAAAACCTATACTTTGTTTCAGGTGAGTTTCCCATTCAAATGCATGTAACAGTGAGAAACACACTGTCTTGGCGAAAGAAAGCATTTTCGTACAACTTCATATAAATCGCTGTAACTTTTGATAGAAGACTCAGACAAAGATGTTTATGGCTTTATCTTATAGAACTCAATATCCCCGTGCTGGGCAAACAGGTTTTGCAGCCGTTTGAGCTAAGATTTTAAAATTATTCACATAATGAAAACCTATACTTTGTTTCAGGTGAGTTTCCCATTCAAATGCATGTAACAGTGAGAAACACACTGTCTTGGCGAAAGAAAGCATTTTCGTACAACTTCATATAAATCGCTGTAACTTTTGATAGAAGACTCAGAAACATATGTTTATGGCTTTATCTTATAGAACTCAATATCCCCGTGCTGGGCAAACAGGTTTTGCAGCCGTTTGAGCTAAGATTTTAAAATTATTCACATAATGAAAACCTATACTTTGTCTCGGGCGAGTTTCCCATTCAAATGCATGTAACAGTGAGAAACGCATTGTCTTGGCGAAATAAAGCGTTTTTGAACAACTTCATATAAATCGCTGTAACTTTTGATAGAAGACTCAGACAAAGATGTTTATGGCTTTATCTTATAGAACTCAATATCCCCGTGCTGGGCAAACAGGTTTTGCAGCCGTTTGAGCTAAGATTTTAAAATTATTCACATAATGAAAACCTATACTTTGTTTCAGGCGAGTTTCCCATTCAAATGCATGTAACAGTGAGAAACACTGTCTTGGCGAAAGAAAGCATTTTCGTACAACTTCATATAAATCGCTGTAACTTTTGATAGAAGACTCACAAACATATGTTTATGGCTTTATCTTATAGAACTCAATATCCCCGTGCTGGGCAAACAGGTTTTGCAGCCGTTTGAGCTAAGATTTTAAAATTATTCACATAATGAAAACCTATACTTTGTTTCAGGTGAGTTTCCCATTCAAATGCATGTAACAGTGAGAAACACACTGTCTTGGCGAAAGAAAGCATTTTCGTACAACTTCATATAAATCGCTGTAACTTTTGATAGAAGACTCAGACAAACATGTTTATGGCTTTATCTTATAGAACTCAATATCCCCGTGCTGGGCAAACAGGTTTTGCAGCCGTTTGAGCTAAGATTTTAAAATTATTCACATAATGAAAACCTATACTTTGTCTCGGGCGAGTTTCCCATTCAAATGCATGTAACAGTGAGAAACACACTGTCTTGGCGAAAGAAAGCGTTTTTGTACAACTTCATATAAATCGCTGTAACTTTTGATAGAAGACTCAGAAACACATGTTTATGGCTTTATCTTATAGAACTCAATATCCCCGTGCTGGGCAAACAGGTTTTGCAGCCGTTTGAGCTAAGATTTTAAAATTATTCACATAATGAAAACCTATACTTTGTTTCAGGTGAGTTTCCCATTCAAATGCATGTAACAGTGAGAAACGCATTGTCTTGGCGAAAGAAAGCGTTTTTGAACAACTTCATATAAATCGCTGTAACTTTTGATAGAAGACTCAGACAAACATGTTTATGGCTTTATCTTATAGAACTCAATATCCCCGTGCTGGGCAAACAGGTTTTGCAGCCGTTTGAGCTAAGATTTTAAAATTATTCACATAATGAAAACCTATACTTTGTTTCAGGCAAGTTTCCCATTCAAATGCATGTAACAGTGAGAAACACACTGTCTTGGCGAAAGAAAGCATTTTCGTACAACTTCATATAAATCGCTGTAACTTTTGATAGAAGACTCAGAAACATATGTTTATGGCTTTATCTTATAGAACTCAATATCCCCGTGCTGGGCAAACAGGTTTTGCAGCCGTTTGAGCTAAGATTTTAAAATTATTCACATAATGAAAACCTATACTTTGTTTCAGGCGAGTTTCCCATTCAAATGCATGTAACAGTGAGAAACACACTGTCTTGGCGAAAGAAAGCATTTTCGTACAACTTCATATAAATCGCTGTAACTTTTGATAGAAGACTCAGAAACACATGTTTATGGCTTTATCTTATAGAACTCAATATCCCCGTGCTGGGCAAACAGGTTTTGCAGCCGTTTGAGCTAAGATTTTAAAATTATTCACATAATGAAAACCTATACTTTGTCTCGGGCGAGTTTCCCATTCAAATGCATGTAACAGTGAGAAACGCATTGTCTTGGCGAAATAAAGCGTTTTTGAACAACTTCATATAAATCGCTGTAACTTTTGATAGAAGACTCAGACAAACATGTTTATGGCTTTATCTTATAGAACTCAATATCCCCGTGCTGGGCAAACAGGTTTTGCAGCCGTTTGAGCTAAGATTTTAAAATTATTCACATAATGAAAACCTATACTTTGTTTCAGGCGAGTTTCCCATTCAAATGCATGTAACAATGAGAAACACACTGTCTTGGCGAAAGAAAGCATTTTCGTACAACTTCATATAAATCGCTGTAACTTTTGATAGAAGACTCAGACAAACATGTTTATGGCTTTATCTTATAGAACTCAATATCCCCGTGCTGGGCAAACAGGTTTTGCAGCCGTTTGAGCTAAGATTTTAAAATTATTCACATAATGAAAACCTATACTTTGTTTCAGGCGAGTTTCCCATTCAAATGCATGTAACAGTGAGAAACACTGTCTTGGCGAAAGAAAGCATTTTCGTACAACTTCATATAAATCGCTGTAACTTTTGATAGAAGACTCAGAAACATATGTTTATGGCTTTATCTTATAGAACTCAATATCCCCGTGCTGGGCAAACAGGTTTTGCAGCCGTTTGAGCTAAGATTTTAAAATTATTCACATAATGAAAACCTATACTTTGTCTCGGGCGAGTTTCCCATTCAAATGCATGTAACAGTGAGAAACGCATTGTCTTGGCGAAATAAAGCGTTTTTGAACAACTTCATATAAATCGCTGTAACTTTTGATAGAAGACTCAGACAAACATGTTTATGGCTTTATCTTATAGAACTCAATATCCCCGTGCTGGGCAAACAGGTTTTGCAGCCGTTTGAGCTAAGATTTTAAAATTATTCACATAATGAAAACCTATACTTTGTCTCGGGCGAGTTTCCCATTCAAATGCATGTAACAGTGAGAAACACACTGTCTTGGCGAAAGAAAGCATTTTCGTACAACTTCATATAAATCGCTGTAACTTTTGATAGAAGACTCAGAAACATATGTTTATGGCTTTATCTTATAGAACTCAATATCCCCGTGCTGGGCAAACAGGTTTTGCAGCCGTTTGAGCTAAGATTTTAAAATTATTCACATAATGAAAACCTATACTTTGTCTCGGGCGAGTTTCCCATTCAAATGCATGTAACAGTGAGAAACGCATTGTCTTGGCGAAATAAAGCGTTTTTGAACAACTTCATATAAATCACTGTAACTTTTGATAGAAGACTCAGACAAACATGTTTATGGCTTTATCTTATAGAACTCAATATCCCCGTGCTGGGCAAACAGGTTTTGCAGCCGTTTGAGCTAAGATTTTAAAATTATTCACATAATGAAAACCTATACTTTGTTTCAGGCGAGTTTCCCATTCAAATGCATGTAACAGTGAGAAACACACTGTCTTGGCGAAAGAAAGCATTTTCGTACAACTTCATATAAATCGCTGTAACTTTTGATAGAAGACTCAGACAAACATGTTTATGGCTTTATCTTATAGAACTCAATATCCCCGTGCTGGGCAAACAGGTTTTGCAGCCGTTTGAGCTAAGATTTTAAAATTATTCACATAATGAAAACCTATACTTTGTTTCAGGCGAGTTTCCCATTCAAATGCATGTAACAGTGAGAAACACTGTCTTGGCGAAAGAAAGCATTTTCGTACAACTTCATATAAATCGCTGTAACTTTTGATAGAAGACTCAGAAACATATGTTTATGGCTTTATCTTATAGAACTCAATATCCCCGTGCTGGGCAAACAGGTTTTGCAGCCGTTTGAGCTAAGATTTTAAAATTATTCACATAATGAAAACCTATACTTTGTCTCGGGCGAGTTTCCCATTCAAATGCATGTAACAGTGAGAAACGCATTGTCTTGGCGAAATAAAGCGTTTTTGAACAACTTCATATAAATCGCTGTAACTTTTGATAGAAGACTCAGACAAACATGTTTATGGCTTTATCTTATAGAACTCAATATCCCCGTGCTGGGCAAACAGGTTTTGCAGCCGTTTGAGCTAAGATTTTAAAATTATTCACATAATGAAAACCTATACTTTGTCTCGGGCGAGTTTCCCATTCAAATGCATGTAACAGTGAGAAACACACTGTCTTGGCGAAATAAAGCGTTTTCGTACAACATCATATAAATCGCTGTAACTTTTGATAGAAGACTCAGAAACACATGTTTATGGCTTTATCTTATAGAACTCAATATCCCCGTGCTGGGCAAACAGGTTTTGCAGCCGTTTGAGCTAAGATTTTAAAATTATTCACATAATGAAAACCTATACTTTGTTTCAGGCGAGTTTCCCATTCAAATGCATGTAACAGTGAGAAACACACTGTCTTGGCGAAAGAAAGCATTTTCGTACAACTTCATATAAATCGCTGTAACTTTTGATAGAAGACTCAGAAACATATGTTTATGGCTTTATCTTATAGAACTCAATATCCCCGTGCTGGGCAAACAGGTTTTGCAGCCGTTTGAGCTAAGATTTTAAAATTATTCACATAATGAAAACCTATACTTTGTCTCGGGCGAGTTTCCCATTCAAATGCATGTAACAGTGAGAAACACACTGTCTTGGCGAAAGAAAGCATTTTCGTACAACTTCATATAAATCGCTGTAACTTTTGATAGAAGACTCAGACAAACATGTTTATGGCTTTATCTTATAGAGCTCAATATCCCCGTGCTGGGCAAACAGGTTTTGCAGCCGTTTGAGCTAAGATTTTAAAATTATTCACATAATGAAAACCTATACTTTGTCTCGGGCGAGTTTCCCATTCAAATGCATGTAACAGTGAGAAACACACTATCTTGGCGAAATAAAGCGTTTTCGTACAACTTCATATAAATCGCTGTAACTTTTGATAGAAGACTCAGACAAAGATGTTTATGGCTTTATCTTATAGAACTCAATATCCCCGTGCTGGGCAAACAGGTTTTGCAGCCGTTTGAGCTAAGATTTTAAAATTATTCACATAATGAAAACCTATACTTTGTTTCAGGTGAGTTTCCCATTCAAATGCATGTAACAGTGAGAAACACACTGTCTTGGCGAAAGAAAGCATTTTCGTACAACTTCATATAAATCGCTGTAACTTTTGATAGAAGACTCAGACAAACATGTTTATGGCTTTATCTTATAGAACTCAATATCCCCGTGCTGGGCAAACAGGTTTTGCAGCCGTTTGAGCTAAGATTTTAAAATTATTCACATAATGAAAACCTATACTTTGTTTCAGGCGAGTTTCCCATTCAAATGCATGTAACAGTGAGAAACACACTGTCTTGGCGAAAGAAAGCATTTTCGTACAACTTCATATAAATCGCTGTAACTTTTGATAGAAGACTCAGACAAACATGTTTATGGCTTTATCTTATAGAACTCAATATCCCCGTGCTGGGCAAACAGGTTTTGCAGCCGTTTGAGCTAAGATTTTAAAATTATTCACATAATGAAAACCTATACTTTGTTTCAGGCGAGTTTCCCATTCAAATGCATGTAACAGTGAGAAACACTGTCTTGGCGAAAGAAAGCATTTTCGTACAACTTCATATAAATCGCTGTAACTTTTGATAGAAGACTCAGAAACATATGTTTATGGCTTTATCTTATAGAACTCAATATCCCCGTGCTGGGCAAACAGGTTTTGCAGCCGTTTGAGCTAAGATTTTAAAATTATTCACATAATGAAAACCTATACTTTGTCTCGGGCGAGTTTCCCATTCAAATGCATGTAACAGTGAGAAACACACTGTCTTGGCGAAAGAAAGCGTTTTCGTACAACATCATATAAATCGCTGTAACTTTTGATAGAAGACTCAGAAACACATGTTTATGGCTTTATCTTATAGAACTCAATATCCCCGTGCTGGGCAAACAGGTTTTGCAGCCGTTTGAGCTAAGATTTTAAAATTATTCACATAATGAAAACCTATACTTTGTTTCAGGTGAGTTTCCCATTCAAATGCATGTAACAGTGAGAAACACACTGTCTTGGCGAAAGAAAGCATTTTCGTACAACTTCATATAAATCGCTGTAACTTTTGATAGAAGACTCAGACAAACATGTTTATGGCTTTATCTTATAGAACTCAATATCCCCGTGCTGGGCAAACAGGTTTTGCAGCCGTTTGAGCTAAGATTTTAAAATTATTCACATAATGAAAACCTATACTTTGTTTCAGGCGAGTTTCCCATTCAAATGCATGTAACAGTGAGAAACACTGTCTTGGCGAAAGAAAGCATTTTCGTACAACTTCATATAAATCGCTGTAACTTTTGATAGAAGACTCAGAAACACATGTTTATGGCTTTATCTTATAGAACTCAATATCCCCGTGCTGGGCAAACAGGTTTTGCAGCCGTTTGAGCTAAGATTTTAAAATTATTCACATAATGAAAACCTATACTTTGTTTCAGGCGAGTTTCCCATTCAAATGCATGTAACAGTGAGAAACACACTGTCTTGGCGAAAGAAAGCATTTTCGTACAACTTCATATAAATCGCTGTAACTTTTGATAGAAGACTCAGACAAACATGTTTATGGCTTTATCTTATAGAACTCAATATCCCCGTGCTGGGCAAACAGGTTTTGCAGCCGTTTGAGCTAAGATTTTAAAATTATTCACATAACGAAAACCTATACTTTGTCTCGGGCGAGTTTCCCATTCAAATGCATGTAACAGTGAGAAACGCATTGTCTTGGCGAAATAAAGCGTTTTTGAACAACTTCATATAAATCGCTGTAACTTTTGATAGAAGACTCAGACAAACATGTTTATGGCTTTATCTTATAGAACTCAATATCCCCGTGCTGGGCAAACAGGTTTTGCAGCCGTTTGAGCTAAGATTTTAAAATTATTCACATAATGAAAACCTATACTTTGTTTCAGGCGAGTTTCCCATTCAAATGCATGTAACAGTGAGAAACACACTGTCTTGGCGAAAGAAAGCATTTTCGTACAACTTCATATAAATCGCTGTAACTTTTGATAGAAGACTCAGAAACATATGTTTATGGCTTTATCTTATAGAACTCAATATCCCCGTGCTGGGCAAACAGGTTTTGCAGCTGTTTGAGCTAAGATTTTAAAATTATTCACATAATGAAAACCTATACTTTGTCTCGGGCGAGTTTCCCATTCAAATGCATGTAACAGTGCGAAACACACTATCTTGGCGAAATAAAGCGTTTTCGTACAACTTCATATAAATCGCTGTAACTTTTGATAGAAGACTCAGACAAAGATGTTTATGGCTTTATCTTATAGAACTCAATATCCCCGTGCTGGGCAAACAGGTTTTGCAGCCGTTTGAGCTAAGATTTTAAAATTATTCACATAATGAAAACCTATACTTTGTTTCAGGTGAGTTTCCCATTCAAATGCATGTAACAGTGAGAAACACACTGTCTTGGCGAAAGAAAGCATTTTCGTACAACTTCATATAAATCGCTGTAACTTTTGATAGAAGACTCAGACAAAGATGTTTATGGCTTTATCTTATAGAACTCAATATCCCCGTGCTGGGCAAACAGGTTTTGCAGCCGTTTGAGCTAAGATTTTAAAATTATTCACATAATGAAAACCTATACTTTGTTTCAGGCGAGTTTCCCATTCAAATGCATGTAACAGTGAGAAACACACTGTCTTGGCGAAAGAAAGCATTTTCGTACAACTTCATATAAATCGCTGTAACTTTTGATAGAAGACTCAGACAAACATGTTTATGGCTTTATCTTATAGAACTCAATATCCCCGTGCTGGGCAAACAGGTTTTGCAGCCGTTTGAGCTAAGATTTTAAAATTATTCACATAATGAAAACCTATACTTTGTTTCAGGCGAGTTTCCCATTCAAATGCATGTAACAGTGAGAAACACTGTCTTGGCGAAAGAAAGCATTTTCGTACAACTTCATATAAATCGCTGTAACTTTTGATAGAAGACTCAGAAACATATGTTTATGGCTTTATCTTATAGAACTCAATATCCCCGTGCTGGGCAAACAGGTTTTGCAGCCGTTTGAGCTAAGATTTTAAAATTATTCACATAATGAAAACCTATACTTTGTCTCGGGCGAGTTTCCCATTCAAATGCATGTAACAGTGAGAAACACACTGTCTTGGCGAAAGAAAGCGTTTTCGTACAACATCATATAAATCGCTGTAACTTTTGATAGAAGACTCAGAAACACATGTTTATGGCTTTATCTTATAGAACTCAATATCCCCGTGCTGGGCAAACAGGTTTTGCAGCCGTTTGAGCTAAGATTTTAAAATTATTCACATAATGAAAACCTATACTTTGTTTCAGGTGAGTTTCCCATTCAAATGCATGTAACAGTGAGAAACACACTGTCTTGGCGAAAGAAAGCATTTTCGTACAACTTCATATAAATCGCTGTAACTTTTGATAGAAGACTCAGACAAACATGTTTATGGCTTTATCTTATAGAACTCAATATCCCCGTGCTGGGCAAACAGGTTTTGCAGCCGTTTGAGCTAAGATTTTAAAATTATTCACATAATGAAAACCTATACTTTGTTTCAGGCGAGTTTCCCATTCAAATGCATGTAACAGTGAGAAACACTGTCTTGGCGAAAGAAAGCATTTTCGTACAACTTCATATAAATCGCTGTAACTTTTGAAAGAAGACTCAGAAACATATGTTTATGGCTTTATCTTATAGAACTCAATATCCCCGTGCTGGGCAAACAGGTTTTGCAGCCGTTTGAGCTAAGATTTTAAAATTATTCACATAATGAAAACCTATACTTTGTTTCAGGCGAGTTTCCCATTCAAATGCATGTAACAGTGAGAAACACACTGTCTTGGCGAAAGAAAGCATTTTCGTACAACATCATATAAATCGCTGTAACTTTTGATAGAAGACTCAGAAACACATGTTTATGGCTTTATCTTATAGAACTCAATATCCCCGTGCTGGGCAAACAGGTTTTGCAGCCGTTTGAGCTAAGATTTTAAAATTATTCACATAATGAAAACCTATACTTTGTTTCAGGCGAGTTTCCCATTCAAATGCATGTAACAGTGAGAAACACACTGTCTTGGCGAAAGAAAGCATTTTCGTACAACTTCATATAAATCGCTGTAACTTTTGATAGAAGACTCAGACAAACATGTTTATGGCTTTATCTTATAGAACTCAATATCCCCGTGCTGGGCAAACAGGTTTTGCAGCCGTTTGAGCTAAGATTTTAAAATTATTCACATAACGAAAACCTATACTTTGTCTCGGGCGAGTTTCCCATTCAAATGCATGTAACAGTGAGAAACGCATTGTCTTGGCGAAATAAAGCGTTTTTGAACAACTTCATATAAATCGCTGTAACTTTTGATAGAAGACTCAGACAAACATGTTTATGGCTTTATCTTATAGAACTCAATATCCCCGTGCTGGGCAAACAGGTTTTGCAGCCGTTTGAGCTAAGATTTTAAAATTATTCACATAATGAAAACCTATACTTTGTTTCAGGCGAGTTTCCCATTCAAATGCATGTAACAGTGAGAAACACACTGTCTTGGCGAAAGAAAGCATTTTCGTACAACTTCATATAAATCGCTGTAACTTTTGATAGAAGACTCAGAAACATATGTTTATGGCTTTATCTTATAGAACTCAATATCCCCGTGCTGGGCAAACAGGTTTTGCAGCCGTTTGAGCTAAGATTTTAAAATTATTCACATAATGAAAACCTATACTTTGTCTCGGGCGAGTTTCCCATTCAAATGCATGTAACAGTGAGAAACACACTATCTTGGCGAAATAAAGCGTTTTCGTACAACTTCATATAAATCGCTGTAACTTTTGATAGAAGACTCAGACAAAGATGTTTATGGCTTTATCTTATAGAACTCAATATCCCCGTGCTGGGCAAACAGGTTTTGCAGCCGTTTGAGCTAAGATTTTAAAATTATTCACATAATGAAAACCTATACTTTGTTTCAGGTGAGTTTCCCATTCAAATGCATGTAACAGTGAGAAACACACTGTCTTGGCGAAAGAAAGCATTTTCGTACAACTTCATATAAATCGCTGTAACTTTTGATAGAAGACTCAGACAAACATGTTTATGGCTTTATCTTATAGAACTCAATATCCCCGTGCTGGGCAAACAGGTTTTGCAGCCGTTTGAGCTAAGATTTTAAAATTATTCACATAATGAAAACCTATACTTTGTTTCAGGCGAGTTTCCCATTCAAATGCATGTAACAGTGAGAAACACACTGTCTTGGCGAAAGAAAGCATTTTCGTACAACTTCATATAAATCGCTGTAACTTTTGATAGAAGACTCAGACAAACATGTTTATGGCTTTATCTTATAGAACTCAATATCCCCGTGCTGGGCAAACAGGTTTTGCAGCCGTTTGAGCTAAGATTTTAAAATTATTCACATAATGAAAACCTATACTTTGTTTCAGGCGAGTTTCCCATTCAAATGCATGTAACAGTGAGAAACACTGTCTTGGCGAAAGAAAGCATTTTCGTACAACTTCATATAAATCGCTGTAACTTTTGATAGAAGACTCAGAAACATATGTTTATGGCTTTATCTTATAGAACTCAATATCCCCGTGCTGGGCAAACAGGTTTTGCAGCCGTTTGAGCTAAGATTTTAAAATTATTCACATAATGAAAACCTATACTTTGTCTCGGGCGAGTTTCCCATTCAAATGCATGTAACAGTGAGAAACACACTGTCTTGGCGAAAGAAAGCGTTTTCGTACAACATCATATAAATCGCTGTAACTTTTGATAGAAGACTCAGAAACACATGTTTATGGCTTTATCTTATAGAACTCAATATCCCCGTGCTGGGCAAACAGGTTTTGCAGCCGTTTGAGCTAAGATTTTAAAATTATTCACATAATGAAAACCTATACTTTGTTTCAGGTGAGTTTCCCATTCAAATGCATGTAACAGTGAGAAACACACTGTCTTGGCGAAAGAAAGCATTTTCGTACAACTTCATATAAATCGCTGTAACTTTTGATAGAAGACTCAGACAAACATGTTTATGGCTTTATCTTATAGAACTCAATATCCCCGTGCTGGGCAAACAGGTTTTGCAGCCGTTTGAGCTAAGATTTTAAAATTATTCACATAATGAAAACCTATACTTTGTTTCAGGCGAGTTTCCCATTCAAATGCATGTAACAGTGAGAAACACTGTCTTGGCGAAAGAAAGCATTTTCGTACAACTTCATATAAATCGCTGTAACTTTTGAAAGAAGACTCAGAAACATATGTTTATGGCTTTATCTTATAGAACTCAATATCCCCGTGCTGGGCAAACAGGTTTTGCAGCCGTTTGAGCTAAGATTTTAAAATTATTCACATAATGAAAACCTATACTTTGTCTCGGGCGAGTTTCCCATTCAAATGCATGTAACAGTGAGAAACACACTGTCTTGGCGAAAGAAAGCGTTTTCGTACAACATCATATAAATCGCTGTAACTTTTGATAGAAGACTCAGAAACACATGTTTATGGCTTTATCTTATAGAACTCAATATCCCCGTGCTGGGCAAACAGGTTTTGCAGCCGTTTGAGCTAAGATTTTAAAATTATTCACATAATGAAAACCTATACTTTGTTTCAGGCGAGTTTCCCATTCAAATGCATGTAACAGTGAGAAACACACTGTCTTGGCGAAAGAAAGCATTTTCGTACAACTTCATATAAATCGCTGTAACTTTTGATAGAAGACTCAGACAAAGATGTTTATGGCTTTATCTTATAGAACTCAATATCCCCGTGCTGGGCAAACAGGTTTTGCAGCCGTTTGAGCTAAGATTTTAAAATTATTCACATAATGAAAACCTATACTTTGTTTCAGGTGAGTTTCCCATTCAAATGCATGTAACAGTGAGAAACACACTGTCTTGGCGAAAGAAAGCATTTTCGTACAACTTCATATAAATCGCTGTAACTTTTGATAGAAGACTCAGAAACATATGTTTATGGCTTTATCTTATAGAACTCAATATCCCCGTGCTGGGCAAACAGGTTTTGCAGCCGTTTGAGCTAAGATTTTAAAATTATTCACATAATGAAAACCTATACTTTGTCTCGGGCGAGTTTCCCATTCAAATGCATGTAACAGTGAGAAACGCATTGTCTTGGCGAAATAAAGCGTTTTCGTACAACTTCATATAAATCGCTGTAACTTTTGATAGAAGACTCAGACAAACATGTTTATGGCTTTATCTTATAGAACTCAATATCCCCGTGCTGGGCAAACAGGTTTTGCAGCCGTTTGAGCTAAGATTTTAAAATTATTCACATAATGAAAACCTATACTTTGTTTCAGGCGAGTTTCCCATTCAAATGCATGTAACAGTGAGAAACACTGTCTTGGCGAAAGAAAGCATTTTCGTACAACTTCATATAAATCGCTGTAACTTTTGAAAGAAGACTCAGAAACATATGTTTATGGCTTTATCTTATAGAACTCAATATCCCCGTGCTGGGCAAACAGGTTTTGCAGCCGTTTGAGCTAAGATTTTAAAATTATTCACATAATGAAAACCTATACTTTGTCTCGGGCGAGTTTCCCATTCAAATGCATGTAACAGTGAGAAACACACTGTCTTGGCGAAAGAAAGCGTTTTCGTACAACATCATATAAATCGCTGTAACTTTTGATAGAAGACTCAGAAACACATGTTTATGGCTTTATCTTATAGAACTCAATATCCCCGTGCTGGGCAAACAGGTTTTGCAGCCGTTTGAGCTAAGATTTTAAAATTATTCACATAATGAAAACCTATACTTTGTTTCAGGCGAGTTTCCCATTCAAATGCATGTAACAGTGAGAAACACACTGTCTTGGCGAAAGAAAGCATTTTCGTACAACTTCATATAAATCGCTGTAACTTTTGATAGAAGACTCAGACAAAGATGTTTATGGCTTTATCTTATAGAACTCAATATCCCCGTGCTGGGCAAACAGGTTTTGCAGCCGTTTGAGCTAAGATTTTAAAATTATTCACATAATGAAAACCTATACTTTGTTTCAGGTGAGTTTCCCATTCAAATGCATGTAACAGTGAGAAACACACTGTCTTGGCGAAAGAAAGCATTTTCGTACAACTTCATATAAATCGCTGTAACTTTTGATAGAAGACTCAGAAACATATGTTTATGGCTTTATCTTATAGAACTCAATATCCCCGTGCTGGGCAAACAGGTTTTGCAGCCGTTTGAGCTAAGATTTTAAAATTATTCACATAATGAAAACCTATACTTTGTCTCGGGCGAGTTTCCCATTCAAATGCATGTAACAGTGAGAAACGCATTGTCTTGGCGAAATAAAGCGTTTTTGAACAACTTCATATAAATCGCTGTAACTTTTGATAGAAGACTCAGACAAACATGTTTATGGCTTTATCTTATAGAACTCAATATCCCCGTGCTGGGCAAACAGGTTTTGCAGCCGTTTGAGCTAAGATTTTAAAATTATTCACATAATGAAAACCTATACTTTGTTTCAGGCGAGTTTCCCATTCAAATGCATGTAACAGTGAGAAACACACTGTCTTGGCGAAAGAAAGCATTTTCGTACAACTTCATATAAATCGCTGTAACTTTTGATAGAAGACTCAGACAAACATGTTTATGGCTTTATCTTATAGAACTCAATATCCCCGTGCTGGGCAAACAGGTTTTGCAGCCGTTTGAGCTAAGATTTTAAAATTATTCACATAATGAAAACCTATACTTTGTTTCAGGCGAGTTTCCCATTCAAATGCATGTAACAGTGAGAAACACTGTCTTGGCGAAAGAAAGCATTTTCGTACAACTTCATATAAATCGCTGTAACTTTTGATAGAAGACTCAGAAACATATGTTTATGGCTTTATCTTATAGAACTCAATATCCCCGTGCTGGGCAAACAGGTTTTGCAGCCGTTTGAGCTAAGATTTTAAAATTATTCACATAATGAAAACCTATACTTTGTCTCGGGTGAGTTTCCCATTCAAATGCATGTAACAGTGAGAAACGCATTGTCTTGGCGAAATAAAGCGTTTTTGAACAACTTCATATAAATCGCTGTAACTTTTGATAGAAGACTCAGACAAACATGTTTATGGCTTTATCTTATAGAACTCAATATCCCCGTGCTGGGCAAACAGGTTTTGCAGCCGTTTGAGCTAAGATTTTAAAATTATTCACATAATGAAAACCTATACTTTGTTTCAGGTGAGTTTCCCATTCAAATGCATGTAACAGTGAGAAACACTGTCTTGGCGAAAGAAAGCATTTTCGTATAACTTCATATAAATCGCTGTAACTTTTGATAGAAGACTCAGAAACATATGTTTATGGCTTTATCTTATAGAACTCAATATCCCCGTGCTGGGCAAACAGGTTTTGCAGCCGTTTGAGCTAAGATTTTAAAATTATTCACATAATGAAAACCTATACTTTGTCTCGGGCGAGTTTCCCATTCAAATGCATGTAACAGTGAGAAACGCATTGTCTTGGCGAAATAAAGCGTTTTTGAACAACTTCATATAAATCGCTGTAACTTTTGATAGAAGACTCAGACAAACATGTTTATGGCTTTATCTTATAGAACTCAATATCCCCGTGCTGGGCAAACAGGTTTTGCAGCCGTTTGAGCTAAGATTTTAAAATTATTCACATAATGAAAACCTATACTTTGTCTCGGGCGAGTTTCCCATTCAAATGCATGTAACAGTGAGAAACACACTGTCTTGGCGAAATAAAGCGTTTTCGTACAACATCATATAAATCGCTGTAACTTTTGATAGAAGACTCAGAAACACATGTTTATGGCTTTATCTTATAGAACTCAATATCCCCGTGCTGGGCAAACAGGTTTTGCAGCCGTTTGAGCTAAGATTTTAAAATTATTCACATAATGAAAACCTATACTTTGTTTCAGGCGAGTTTCCCATTCAAATGCATGTAACAGTGAGAAACACTGTCTTGGCGAAATAAAGCATTTTCGTACAACTTCATATAAATCGCTGTAACTTTTGATAGAAGACTCAGACAAACATGTTTATGGCTTTATCTTATAGAACTCAATATCCCCGTGCTGGGCAAACAGGTTTTGCAGCCGTTTGAGCTAAGATTTTAAAATTATTCACATAATGAAAACCTATACTTTGTTTCAGGCGAGTTTCCCATTCAAATGCATGTAACAGTGAGAAACACACTGTCTTGGCGAAAGAAAGCATTTTCGTACAACTTCATATAAATCGCTGTAACTTTTGATAGAAGACTCAGACAAACATGTTTATGGCTTTATCTTATAGAACTCAATATCCCCGTGCTGGGCAAACAGGTTTTGCAGCCGTTTGAGCTAAGATTTTAAAATTATTCACATAATGAAAACCTATACTTTGTCTCGGGCGAGTTTCCCATTCAAATGCATGTAACAGTGAGAAACGCATTGTCTTGGCGAAATAAAGCGTTTTTGAACAACTTCATATAAATCGCTGTAACTTTTGATAGAAGACTCAGACAAAGATGTTTATGGCTTTATCTTATAGAACTCAATATCCCCGTGCTGGGCAAACAGGTTTTGCAGCCGTTTGAGCTAAGATTTTAAAATTATTCACATAATGAAAACCTATACTTTGTCTCGGGCGAGTTTCCCATTCAAATGCATGTAACAGTGAGAAACACACTGTCTTGGCGAAAGAAAGCATTTTCGTACAACTTCATATAAATCGCTGTAACTTTTGATAGAAGACTCAGACAAACATGTTTATGGCTTTATCTTATAGAACTCAATATCCCCGTGCTGGGCAAACAGGTTTTGCAGCCGTTTGAGCTAAGATTTTAAAATTATTCACATAATGAAAACCTATACTTTGTTTCAGGCGAGTTTCCCATTCAAATGCATGTAACAGTGAGAAACACTGTCTTGGCGAAAGAAAGCATTTTCGTACAACTTCATATAAATCGCTGTAACTTTTGATAGAAGACTCAGAAACATATGTTTATGGCTTTATCTTATAGAACTCAATATCCCCGTGCTGGGCAAACAGGTTTTGCAGCCGTTTGAGCTAAGATTTTAAAATTATTCACATAATGAAAACCTATACTTTGTCTCGGGCGAGTTTCCCATTCAAATGCATGTAACAGTGAGAAACGCATTGTCTTGGCGAAATAAAGCGTTTTTGAACAACTTCATATAAATCGCTGTAACTTTTGATAGAAGACTCAGACAAACATGTTTATGGCTTTATCTTATAGAACTCAATATCCCCGTGCTGGGCAAACAGGTTTTGCAGCCGTTTGAGCTAAGATTTTAAAATTATTCACATAATGAAAACCTATACTTTGTTTCAGGCGAGTTTCCCATTCAAATGCATGTAACAGTGAGAAACACTGTCTTGGCGAAAGAAAGCATTTTCGTACAACTTCATATAAATCGCTGTAACTTTTGATAGAAGACTCAGAAACATATGTTTATGGCTTTATCTTATAGAACTCAATATCCCCGTGCTGGGCAAACAGGTTTTGCAGCCGTTTGAGCTAAGATTTTAAAATTATTCACATAATGAAAACCTATACTTTGTCTCGGGCGAGTTTCCCATTCAAATGCATGTAACAGTGAGAAACGCATTGTCTTGGCGAAATAAAGCGTTTTTGAACAACTTCATATAAATCGCTGTAACTTTTGATAGAAGACTCAGACAAACATGTTTATGGCTTTATCTTATAGAACTCAATATCCCCGTGCTGGGCAAACAGGTTTTGCAGCCGTTTGAGCTAAGATTTTAAAATTATTCACATAATGAAAACCTATACTTTGTCTCGGGCGAGTTTCCCATTCAAATGCATGTAACAGTGAGAAACACTGTCTTGGCGAAAGAAAGCATTTTCGTACAACTTCATATAAATCGCTGTAACTTTTGATAGAAGACTCAGACAAACATGTTTATGGCTTTATCTTATAGAACTCAATATCCCCGTGCTGGGCAAACAGGTTTTGCAGCCGTTTGAGCTAAGATTTTAAAATTATTCACATAATGAAAACCTATACTTTGTTTCAGGCGAGTTTCCCATTCAAATGCATGTAACAGTGAGAAACACTGTCTTGGCGAAAGAAAGCATTTTCGTACAACTTCATATAAATCGCTGTAACTTTTGATAGAAGACTCAGAAACATATGTTTATGGCTTTATCTTATAGAACTCAATATCCCCGTGCTGGGCAAACAGGTTTTGCAGCCGTTTGAGCTAAGATTTTAAAATTATTCACATAATGAAAACCTATACTTTGTCTCGGGCGAGTTTCCCATTCAAATGCATGTAACAGTGAGAAACGCATTGTCTTGGCGAAATAAAGCGTTTTTGAACAACTTCATATAAATCGCTGTAACTTTTGATAGAAGACTCAGACAAACATGTTTATGGCTTTATCTTATAGAACTCAATATCCCCGTGCTGGGCAAACAGGTTTTGCAGCCGTTTGAGCTAAGATTTTAAAATTATTCACATAATGAAAACCTATACTTTGTTTCAGGCGAGTTTCCCATTCAAATGCATGTAACAGTGAGAAACACACTGTCTTGGCGAAAGAAAGCATTTTCGTACAACTTCATATAAATCGCTGTAACTTTTGATAGAAGACTCAGACAAACATGTTTATGGCTTTATCTTATAGAACTCAATATCCCCGTGCTGGGCAAACAGGTTTTGCAGCCGTTTGAGCTAAGATTTTAAAATTATTCACATAATGAAAACCTATACTTTGTTTCAGGCGAGTTTCCCATTCAAATGCATGTAACAGTGAGAAACACTGTCTTGGCGAAAGAAAGCATTTTCGTACAACTTCATATAAATCGCTGTAACTTTTGATAGAAGACTCAGAAACATATGTTTATGGCTTTATCTTATAGAACTCAATATCCCCGTGCTGGGCAAACAGGTTTTGCAGCCGTTTGAGCTAAGATTTTAAAATTATTCACATAATGAAAACCTATACTTTGTCTCGGGCGAGTTTCCCATTCAAATGCATGTAACAGTGAGAAACGCATTGTCTTGGCGAAATAAAGCGTTTTTGAACAACTTCATATAAATCACTGTAACTTTTGATAGAAGACTCAGACAAACATGTTTATGGCTTTATCTTATAGAACTCAATATCCCCGTGCTGGGCAAACAGGTTTTGCAGCCGTTTGAGCTAAGATTTTAAAATTATTCACATAATGAAAACCTATACTTTGTTTCAGGCGAGTTTCCCATTCAAATGCATGTAACAGTGAGAAACACTGTCTTGGCGAAAGAAAGCATTTTCGTACAACTTCATATAAATCGCTGTAACTTTTGATAGAAGACTCAGAAACATATGTTTATGGCTTTATCTTATAGAACTCAATATCCCCGTGCTGGGCAAACAGGTTTTGCAGCCGTTTGAGCTAAGATTTTAAAATTATTCACATAATGAAAACCTATACTTTGTCTCGGGCGAGTTTCCCATTCAAATGCATGTAACAGTGAGAAACGCATTGTCTTGGCGAAATAAAGCGTTTTTGAACAACTTCATATAAATCGCTGTAACTTTTGATAGAAGACTCAGACAAACATGTTTATGGCTTTATCTTATAGAACTCAATATCCCCGTGCTGGGCAAACAGGTTTTGCAGCCGTTTGAGCTAAGATTTTAAAATTATTCACATAATGAAAACCTATACTTTGTTTCAGGCGAGTTTCCCATTCAAATGCATGTAACAGTGAGAAACACACTGTCTTGGCGAAAGAAAGCATTTTCGTACAACTTCATATAAATCGCTGTAACTTTTGATAGAAGACTCAGACAAACATGTTTATGGCTTTATCTTATAGAACTCAATATCCCCGTGCTGGGCAAACAGGTTTTGCAGCCGTTTGAGCTAAGATTTTAAAATTATTCACATAATGAAAACCTATACTTTGTTTCAGGCGAGTTTCCCATTCAAATGCATGTAACAGTGAGAAACACTGTCTTGGCGAAAGAAAGCATTTTCGTACAACTTCATATAAATCGCTGTAACTTTTGATAGAAGACTCAGAAACATATGTTTATGGCTTTATCTTATAGAACTCAATATCCCCGTGCTGGGCAAACAGGTTTTGCAGCCGTTTGAGCTAAGATTTTAAAATTATTCACATAATGAAAACCTATACTTTGTCTCGGGCGAGTTTCCCATTCAAATGCATGTAACAGTGAGAAACGCATTGTCTTGGCGAAATAAAGCGTTTTTGAACAACTTCATATAAATCACTGTAACTTTTGATAGAAGACTCAGACAAACATGTTTATGGCTTTATCTTATAGAACTCAATATCCCCGTGCTGGGCAAACAGGTTTTGCAGCCGTTTGAGCTAAGATTTTAAAATTATTCACATAATGAAAACCTATACTTTGTTTCAGGCGAGTTTCCCATTCAAATGCATGTAACAGTGAGAAACACTGTCTTGGCGAAAGAAAGCATTTTCGTACAACTTCATATAAATCGCTGTAACTTTTGATAGAAGACTCAGAAACATATGTTTATGGCTTTATCTTATAGAACTCAATATCCCCGTGCTGGGCAAACAGGTTTTGCAGCCGTTTGAGCTAAGATTTTAAAATTATTCACATAATGAAAACCTATACTTTGTCTCGGGTGAGTTTCCCATTCAAATGCATGTAACAGTGAGAAACGCATTGTCTTGGCGAAATAAAGCGTTTTTGAACAACTTCATATAAATCGCTGTAACTTTTGATAGAAGACTCAGACAAACATGTTTATGGCTTTATCTTATAGAACTCAATATCCCCGTGCTGGGCAAACAGGTTTTGCAGCCGTTTGAGCTAAGATTTTAAAATTATTCACATAATGAAAACCTATACTTTGTTTCAGGTGAGTTTCCCATTCAAATGCATGTAACAGTGAGAAACACTGTCTTGGCGAAAGAAAGCATTTTCGTATAACTTCATATAAATCGCTGTAACTTTTGATAGAAGACTCAGAAACATATGTTTATGGCTTTATCTTATAGAACTCAATATCCCCGTGCTGGGCAAACAGGTTTTGCAGCCGTTTGAGCTAAGATTTTAAAATTATTCACATAATGAAAACCTATACTTTGTCTCGGGCGAGTTTCCCATTCAAATGCATGTAACAGTGAGAAACGCATTGTCTTGGCGAAATAAAGCGTTTTTGAACAACTTCATATAAATCGCTGTAACTTTTGATAGAAGACTCAGACAAACATGTTTATGGCTTTATCTTATAGAACTCAATATCCCCGTGCTGGGCAAACAGGTTTTGCAGCCGTTTGAGCTAAGATTTTAAAATTATTCACATAATGAAAACCTATACTTTGTCTCGGGCGAGTTTCCCATTCAAATGCATGTAACAGTGAGAAACACACTGTCTTGGCGAAATAAAGCGTTTTCGTACAACATCATATAAATCGCTGTAACTTTTGATAGAAGACTCAGAAACACATGTTTATGGCTTTATCTTATAGAACTCAATATCCCCGTGCTGGGCAAACAGGTTTTGCAGCCGTTTGAGCTAAGATTTTAAAATTATTCACATAATGAAAACCTATACTTTGTTTCAGGCGAGTTTCCCATTCAAATGCATGTAACAGTGAGAAACACTGTCTTGGCGAAATAAAGCATTTTCGTACAACTTCATATAAATCGCTGTAACTTTTGATAGAAGACTCAGACAAACATGTTTATGGCTTTATCTTATAGAACTCAATATCCCCGTGCTGGGCAAACAGGTTTTGCAGCCGTTTGAGCTAAGATTTTAAAATTATTCACATAATGAAAACCTATACTTTGTTTCAGGCGAGTTTCCCATTCAAATGCATGTAACAGTGAGAAACACACTGTCTTGGCGAAAGAAAGCATTTTCGTACAACTTCATATAAATCGCTGTAACTTTTGATAGAAGACTCAGACAAACATGTTTATGGCTTTATCTTATAGAACTCAATATCCCCGTGCTGGGCAAACAGGTTTTGCAGCCGTTTGAGCTAAGATTTTAAAATTATTCACATAATGAAAACCTATACTTTGTTTCAGGCGAGTTTCCCATTCAAATGCATGTAACAGTGAGAAACACTGTCTTGGCGAAAGAAAGCATTTTCGTACAACTTCATATAAATCGCTGTAACTTTTGATAGAAGACTCAGAAACATATGTTTATGGCTTTATCTTATAGAACTCAATATCCCCGTGCTGGGCAAACAGGTTTTGCAGCCGTTTGAGCTAAGATTTTAAAATTATTCACATAATGAAAACCTATACTTTGTCTCGGGCGAGTTTCCCATTCAAATGCATGTAACAGTGAGAAACGCATTGTCTTGGCGAAATAAAGCGTTTTTGAACAACTTCATATAAATCGCTGTAACTTTTGATAGAAGACTCAGACAAACATGTTTATGGCTTTATCTTATAGAACTCAATATCCCCGTGCTGGGCAAACAGGTTTTGCAGCCGTTTGAGCTAAGATTTTAAAATTATTCACATAATGAAAACCTATACTTTGTTTCAGGCGAGTTTCCCATTCAAATGCATGTAACAGTGAGAAACACACTGTCTTGGCGAAAGAAAGCATTTTCGTACAACTTCATATAAATCGCTGTAACTTTTGATAGAAGACTCAGACAAACATGTTTATGGCTTTATCTTATAGAACTCAATATCCCCGTGCTGGGCAAACAGGTTTTGCAGCCGTTTGAGCTAAGATTTTAAAATTATTCACATAATGAAAACCTATACTTTGTTTCAGGCGAGTTTCCCATTCAAATGCATGTAACAGTGAGAAACACTGTCTTGGCGAAAGAAAGCATTTTCGTACAACTTCATATAAATCGCTGTAACTTTTGATAGAAGACTCAGAAACATATGTTTATGGCTTTATCTTATAGAACTCAATATCCCCGTGCTGGGCAAACAGGTTTTGCAGCCGTTTGAGCTAAGATTTTAAAATTATTCACATAATGAAAACCTATACTTTGTCTCGGGCGAGTTTCCCATTCAAATGCATGTAACAGTGAGAAACGCATTGTCTTGGCGAAATAAAGCGTTTTTGAACAACTTCATATAAATCGCTGTAACTTTTGATAGAAGACTCAGACAAACATGTTTATGGCTTTATCTTATAGAACTCAATATCCCCGTGCTGGGCAAACAGGTTTTGCAGCCGTTTGAGCTAAGATTTTAAAATTATTCACATAATGAAAACCTATACTTTGTCTCGGGCGAGTTTCCCATTCAAATGCATGTAACAGTGAGAAACGCATTGTCTTGGCGAAATAAAGCGTTTTTGAACAACTTCATATAAATCACTGTAACTTTTGATAGAAGACTCAGACAAACATGTTTATGGCTTTATCTTATAGAACTCAATATCCCCGTGCTGGGCAAACAGGTTTTGCAGCCGTTTGAGCTAAGATTTTAAAATTATTCACATAATGAAAACCTATACTTTGTTTCAGGCGAGTTTCCCATTCAAATGCATGTAACAGTGAGAAACACACTGTCTTGGCGAAAGAAAGCATTTTCGTACAACTTCATATAAATCGCTGTAACTTTTGATAGAAGACTCAGACAAAGATGTTTATGGCTTTATCTTATAGAACTCAATATCCCCGTGCTGGGCAAACAGGTTTTGCAGCCGTTTGAGCTAAGATTTTAAAATTATTCACATAATGAAAACCTATACTTTGTTTCAGGCGAGTTTCCCATTCAAATGCATGTAACAGTGAGAAACACTGTCTTGGCGAAAGAAAGCATTTTCGTACAACTTCATATAAATCGCTGTAACTTTTGATAGAAGACTCAGAAACATATGTTTATGGCTTTATCTTATAGAACTCAATATCCCCGTGCTGGGCAAACAGGTTTTGCAGCCGTTTGAGCTAAGATTTTAAAATTATTCACATAATGAAAACCTATACTTTGTCTCGGGTGAGTTTCCCATTCAAATGCATGTAACAGTGAGAAACGCATTGTCTTGGCGAAATAAAGCGTTTTTGAACAACTTCATATAAATCGCTGTAACTTTTGATAGAAGACTCAGACAAACATGTTTATGGCTTTATCTTATAGAACTCAATATCCCCGTGCTGGGCAAACAGGTTTTGCAGCCGTTTGAGCTAAGATTTTAAAATTATTCACATAATGAAAACCTATACTTTGTTTCAGGTGAGTTTCCCATTCAAATGCATGTAACAGTGAGAAACACTGTCTTGGCGAAAGAAAGCATTTTCGTATAACTTCATATAAATCGCTGTAACTTTTGATAGAAGACTCAGAAACATATGTTTATGGCTTTATCTTATAGAACTCAATATCCCCGTGCTGGGCAAACAGGTTTTGCAGCCGTTTGAGCTAAGATTTTAAAATTATTCACATAATGAAAACCTATACTTTGTCTCGGGCGAGTTTCCCATTCAAATGCATGTAACAGTGAGAAACGCATTGTCTTGGCGAAATAAAGCGTTTTTGAACAACTTCATATAAATCGCTGTAACTTTTGATAGAAGACTCAGACAAACATGTTTATGGCTTTATCTTATAGAACTCAATATCCCCGTGCTGGGCAAACAGGTTTTGCAGCCGTTTGAGCTAAGATTTTAAAATTATTCACATAATGAAAACCTATACTTTGTCTCGGGCGAGTTTCCCATTCAAATGCATGTAACAGTGAGAAACACACTGTCTTGGCGAAATAAAGCGTTTTCGTACAACATCATATAAATCGCTGTAACTTTTGATAGAAGACTCAGAAACACATGTTTATGGCTTTATCTTATAGAACTCAATATCCCCGTGCTGGGCAAACAGGTTTTGCAGCCGTTTGAGCTAAGATTTTAAAATTATTCACATAATGAAAACCTATACTTTGTTTCAGGCGAGTTTCCCATTCAAATGCATGTAACAGTGAGAAACACTGTCTTGGCGAAATAAAGCATTTTCGTACAACTTCATATAAATCGCTGTAACTTTTGATAGAAGACTCAGACAAACATGTTTATGGCTTTATCTTATAGAACTCAATATCCCCGTGCTGGGCAAACAGGTTTTGCAGCCGTTTGAGCTAAGATTTTAAAATTATTCACATAATGAAAACCTATACTTTGTTTCAGGCGAGTTTCCCATTCAAATGCATGTAACAGTGAGAAACACACTGTCTTGGCGAAAGAAAGCATTTTCGTACAACTTCATATAAATCGCTGTAACTTTTGATAGAAGACTCAGACAAACATGTTTATGGCTTTATCTTATAGAACTCAATATCCCCGTGCTGGGCAAACAGGTTTTGCAGCCGTTTGAGCTAAGATTTTAAAATTATTCACATAATGAAAACCTATACTTTGTTTCAGGCGAGTTTCCCATTCAAATGCATGTAACAGTGAGAAACGCATTGTCTTGGCGAAATAAAGCGTTTTTGAACAACTTCATATAAATCGCTGTAACTTTTGATAGAAGACTCAGACAAAGATGTTTATGGCTTTATCTTATAGAACTCAATATCCCCGTGCTGGGCAAACAGGTTTTGCAGCCGTTTGAGCTAAGATTTTAAAATTATTCACATAATGAAAACCTATACTTTGTCTCGGGCGAGTTTCCCATTCAAATGCATGTAACAGTGAGAAACACACTGTCTTGGCGAAAGAAAGCATTTTCGTACAACTTCATATAAATCGCTGTAACTTTTGATAGAAGACTCAGACAAACATGTTTATGGCTTTATCTTATAGAGCTCAATATCCCCGTGCTGGGCAAACAGGTTTTGCAGCCGTTTGAGCTAAGATTTTAAAATTATTCACATAATGAAAACCTATACTTTGTCTCGGGCGAGTTTCCCATTCAAATGCATGTAACAGTGAGAAACACACTGTCTTGGCGAAAGAAAGCGTTTTCGTACAACTTCATATAAATCGCTGTAACTTTTGATAGAAGACTCAGAAACACATGTTTATGGCTTTATCTTATAGAACTCAATATCCCCGTGCTGGGCAAACAGGTTTTGCAGCCGTTTGAGCTAAGATTTTAAAATTATTCACATAATGAAAACCTATACTTTGTTTCAGGTGAGTTTCCCATTCAAATGCATGTAACAGTGAGAAACACACTGTCTTGGCGAAAGAAAGCATTTTCGTACAACTTCATATAAATCGCTGTAACTTTTGATAGAAGACTCAGAAACATATGTTTATGGCTTTATCTTATAGAACTCAATATCCCCGTGCTGGGCAAACAGGTTTTGCAGCCGTTTGAGCTAAGATTTTAAAATTATTCACATAATGAAAACCTATACTTTGTCTCGGGCGAGTTTCCCATTCAAATGCATGTAACAGTGAGAAACGCATTGTCTTGGCGAAATAAAGCGTTTTTGAACAACTTCATATAAATCGCTGTAACTTTTGATAGAAGACTCAGACAAAGATGTTTATGGCTTTATCTTATAGAACTCAATATCCCCGTGCTGGGCAAACAGGTTTTGCAGCCGTTTGAGCTAAGATTTTAAAATTATTCACATAATGAAAACCTATACTTTGTCTCGGGCGAGTTTCCCATTCAAATGCATGTAACAGTGAGAAACACACTGTCTTGGCGAAAGAAAGCATTTTCGTACAACTTCATATAAATCGCTGTAACTTTTGATAGAAGACTCAGACAAACATGTTTATGGCTTTATCTTATAGAACTCAATATCCCCGTGCTGGGCAAACAGGTTTTGCAGCCGTTTGAGCTAAGATTTTAAAATTATTCACATAATGAAAACCTATACTTTGTCTCGGGCGAGTTTCCCATTCAAATGCATGTAACAGTGAGAAACACACTGTCTTGGCGAAATAAAGCGTTTTCGTACAACTTCATATAAATCGCTGTAACTTTTGATAGAAGACTCAGAAACACATGTTTATGGCTTTATCTTATAGAACTCAATATCCCCGTGCTGGGCAAACAGGTTTTGCAGCCGTTTGAGCTAAGATTTTAAAATTATTCACATAATGAAAACCTATACTTTGTCTCGGGCGAGTTTCCCATTCAAATGCATGTAACAGTGAGAAACACACTGTCTTGGCGAAATAAAGCGTTTTCGTACAACTTCATATAAATCGCTGTAACTTTTGATAGAAGACTCAGAAACACATGTTTATGGCTTTATCTTATAGAACTCAATATCCCCGTGCTGGGCAAACAGGTTTTGCAGCCGTTTGAGCTAAGATTTTAAAATTATTCACATAATGAAAACCTATACTTTGTCTCGGGCGAGTTTCCCATTCAAATGCATGTAACAGTGAGAAACGCATTGTCTTGGCGAAATAAAGCGTTTTTGAACAACTTCATATAAATCGCTGTAACTTTTGATAGAAGACTCAGACAAAGATGTTTATGGCTTTATCTTATAGAACTCAATATCCCCGTGCTGGGCAAACAGGTTTTGCAGCCGTTTGAGCTAAGATTTTAAAATTATTCACATAATGAAAACCTATACTTTGTTTCAGGTGAGTTTCCCATTCAAATGCATGTAACAGTGAGAAACACACTGTCTTGGCGAAAGAAAGCATTTTTGTACAACTTCATATAAATCGCTGTAACTTTTGATAGAAGACTCAGAAACATATGTTTATGGCTTTATCTTATAGAACTCAATATCCCCGTGCTGGGCAAACAGGTTTTGCAGCCGTTTGAGCTAAGATTTTAAAATTATTCACATAATGAAAACCTATACTTTGTCTCGGGCGAGTTTCCCATTCAAATGCATGTAACAGTGAGAAACGCATTGTCTTGGCGAAATAAAGTGTTTTTGAACAACTTCATATAAATCGCTGTAACTTTTGATAGAAGACTCAGACAAACATGTTTATGGCTTTATCTTATAGAACTCAATATCCCCGTGCTGGGCAAACAGGTTTTGCAGCCGTTTGAGCTAAGATTTTAAAATTATTCACATAATGAAAACCTATACTTTGTCTCGGGCGAGTTTCCCATTCAAATGCATGTAACAGTGAGAAACACACTGTCTTGGCGAAAGAAAGCGTTTTCGTACAACTTCATATAAATCGCTGTAACTTTTGATAGAAGACTCAGACAAAGATGTTTATGGCTTTATCTTATAGAACTCAATATCCCCGTGCTGGGCAAACAGGTTTTGCAGCCGTTTGAGCTAAGATTTTAAAATTATTCACATAATGAAAACCTATACTTTGTCTCGGGCGAGTTTCCCATTCAAATGCATGTAACAGTGAGAAACACACTGTCTTGGCGAAAGAAAGCATTTTCGTACAACTTCATATAAATCGCTGTAACTTTTGATAGAAGACTCAGACAAACATGTTTATGGCTTTATCTTATAGAACTCAATATCCCCGTGCTGGGCAAACAGGTTTTGCAGCCGTTTGAGCTAAGATTTTAAAATTATTCACATAATGAAAACCTATACTTTGTTTCAGGCGAGTTTCCCATTCAAATGCATGTAACAGTGAGAAACACTGTCTTGGCGAAAGAAAGCATTTTCGTACAACTTCATATAAATCGCTGTAACTTTTGATAGAAGACTCAGAAACATATGTTTATGGCTTTATCTTATAGAACTCAATATCCCCGTGCTGGGCAAACAGGTTTTGCAGCCGTTTGAGCTAAGATTTTAAAATTATTCACATAATGAAAACCTATACTTTGTCTCGGGCGAGTTTCCCATTCAAATGCATGTAACAGTGAGAAACGCATTGTCTTGGCGAAATAAAGCGTTTTTGAACAACTTCATATAAATCGCTGTAACTTTTGATAGAAGACTCAGACAAACATGTTTATGGCTTTATCTTATAGAACTCAATATCCCCGTGCTGGGCAAACAGGTTTTGCAGCCGTTTGAGCTAAGATTTTAAAATTATTCACATAATGAAAACCTATACTTTGTTTCAGGCGAGTTTCCCATTCAAATGCATGTAACAGTGAGAAACACTGTCTTGGCGAAAGAAAGCATTTTCGTACAACTTCATATAAATCGCTGTAACTTTTGATAGAAGACTCAGAAACATATGTTTATGGCTTTATCTTATAGAACTCAATATCCCCGTGCTGGTCAAACAGGTTTTGCAGCCGTTTGAGCTAAGATTTTAAAATTATTCACATAATGAAAACCTATACTTTGTCTCGGGCGAGTTTCCCATTCAAATGCATGTAACAGTGAGAAACGCATTGTCTTGGCGAAATAAAGCGTTTTTGAACAACTTCATATAAATCGCTGTAACTTTTGATAGAAGACTCAGACAAACATGTTTATGGCTTTATCTTATAGAACTCAATATCCCCGTGCTGGGCAAACAGGTTTTGCAGCCGTTTGAGCTAAGATTTTAAAATTATTCACATAATGAAAACCTATACTTTGTCT
The DNA here is from genome assembly GCF_041146795.1 of Maylandia zebra. Lineage (NCBI taxonomy): Eukaryota > Metazoa > Chordata > Actinopteri > Cichliformes > Cichlidae > Maylandia > Maylandia zebra. The sequence continues at coordinate 31,321,296 of NC_135188.1, read as the reverse complement.
CGGGCGAGTTTCCCATTCAAATGCATGTAACAGTGAGAAACACACTGTCTTGGCGAAAGAAAGCATTTTCGTACAACTTCATATAAATCGCTGTAACTTTTGATAGAAGACTCAGACAAACATGTTTATGGCTTTATCTTATAGAACTCAATATCCCCGTGCTGGGCAAACAGGTTTTGCAGCCGTTTGAGCTAAGATTTTAAAATTATTCACATAATGAAAACCTATACTTTGTTTCAGGCGAGTTTCCCATTCAAATGCATGTAACAGTGAGAAACACTGTCTTGGCGAAAGAAAGCATTTTCGTACAACTTCATATAAATCGCTGTAACTTTTGATAGAAGACTCAGACAAACATGTTTATGGCTTTATCTTATAGAACTCAATATCCCCGTGCTGGGCAAACAGGTTTTGCAGCCGTTTGAGCTAAGATTTTAAAATTATTCACATAATGAAAACCTATACTTTGTTTCAGGCGAGTTTCCCATTCAAATGCATGTAACAGTGAGAGAAACTGTCTTGGCGAAAGAAAGCATTTTCGTACAACTTCATATAAATCGCTGTAACTTTTGATAGAAGACTCAGAAACATATGTTTATGGCTTTATCTTATAGAACTCAATATCCCCGTGCTGGGCAAACAGGTTTTGCAGCCGTTTGAGCTAAGATTTTAAAATTATTCACATAATGAAAACCTATACTTTGTCTCGGGCGAGTTTCCCATTCAAATGCATGTAACAGTGAGAAACGCATTGTCTTGGCGAAATAAAGCGTTTTTGAACAACTTCATATAAATCGCTGTAACTTTTGATAGAAGACTCAGACAAACATGTTTATGGCTTTATCTTATAGAACTCAATATCCCCGTGCTGGGCAAACAGGTTTTGCAGCCGTTTGAGCTAAGATTTTAAAATTATTCACATAATGAAAACCTATACTTTGTTTCAGGCGAGTTTCCCATTCAAATGCATGTAACAGTGAGAAACACACTGTCTTGGCGAAAGAAAGCATTTTCGTACAACTTCATATAAATCGCTGTAACTTTTGATAGAAGACTCAGACAAACATGTTTATGGCTTTATCTTATAGAACTCAATATCCCCGTGCTGGGCAAACAGGTTTTGCAGCCGTTTGAGCTAAGATTTTAAAATTATTCACATAATGAAAACCTATACTTTGTTTCAGGCGAGTTTCCCATTCAAATGCATGTAACAGTGAGAAACACTGTCTTGGCGAAAGAAAGCATTTTCGTACAACTTCATATAAATCGCTGTAACTTTTGATAGAAGACTCAGAAACATATGTTTATGGCTTTATCTTATAGAACTCAATATCCCCGTGCTGGGCAAACAGGTTTTGCAGCCGTTTGAGCTAAGATTTTAAAATTATTCACATAATGAAAACCTATACTTTGTCTCGGGCGAGTTTCCCATTCAAATGCATGTAACAGTGAGAAACGCATTGTCTTGGCGAAATAAAGCGTTTTTGAACAACTTCATATAAATCGCTGTAACTTTTGATAGAAGACTCAGACAAACATGTTTATGGCTTTATCTTATAGAACTCAATATCCCCGTGCTGGGCAAACAGGTTTTGCAGCCGTTTGAGCTAAGATTTTAAAATTATTCACATAATGAAAACCTATACTTTGTCTCGGGCGAGTTTCCCATTCAAATGCATGTAACAGTGAGAAACGCATTGTCTTGGCGAAATAAAGCGTTTTTGAACAACTTCATATAAATCACTGTAACTTTTGATAGAAGACTCAGACAAACATGTTTATGGCTTTATCTTATAGAACTCAATATCCCCGTGCTGGGCAAACAGGTTTTGCAGCCGTTTGAGCTAAGATTTTAAAATTATTCACATAATGAAAACCTATACTTTGTTTCAGGCGAGTTTCCCATTCAAATGCATGTAACAGTGAGAAACACACTGTCTTGGCGAAAGAAAGCATTTTCGTACAACTTCATATAAATCGCTGTAACTTTTGATAGAAGACTCAGACAAAGATGTTTATGGCTTTATCTTATAGAACTCAATATCCCCGTGCTGGGCAAACAGGTTTTGCAGCCGTTTGAGCTAAGATTTTAAAATTATTCACATAATGAAAACCTATACTTTGTTTCAGGCGAGTTTCCCATTCAAATGCATGTAACAGTGAGAAACACTGTCTTGGCGAAAGAAAGCATTTTCGTACAACTTCATATAAATCGCTGTAACTTTTGATAGAAGACTCAGAAACATATGTTTATGGCTTTATCTTATAGAACTCAATATCCCCGTGCTGGGCAAACAGGTTTTGCAGCCGTTTGAGCTAAGATTTTAAAATTATTCACATAATGAAAACCTATACTTTGTCTCGGGTGAGTTTCCCATTCAAATGCATGTAACAGTGAGAAACGCATTGTCTTGGCGAAATAAAGCGTTTTTGAACAACTTCATATAAATCGCTGTAACTTTTGATAGAAGACTCAGACAAACATGTTTATGGCTTTATCTTATAGAACTCAATATCCCCGTGCTGGGCAAACAGGTTTTGCAGCCGTTTGAGCTAAGATTTTAAAATTATTCACATAATGAAAACCTATACTTTGTCTCGGGCGAGTTTCCCATTCAAATGCATGTAACAGTGAGAAACACACTGTCTTGGCGAAATAAAGCGTTTTCGTACAACATCATATAAATCGCTGTAACTTTTGATAGAAGACTCAGAAACACATGTTTATGGCTTTATCTTATAGAACTCAATATCCCCGTGCTGGGCAAACAGGTTTTGCAGCCGTTTGAGCTAAGATTTTAAAATTATTCACATAATGAAAACCTATACTTTGTTTCAGGCGAGTTTCCCATTCAAATGCATGTAACAGTGAGAAACACTGTCTTGGCGAAATAAAGCATTTTCGTACAACTTCATATAAATCGCTGTAACTTTTGATAGAAGACTCAGACAAACATGTTTATGGCTTTATCTTATAGAACTCAATATCCCCGTGCTGGGCAAACAGGTTTTGCAGCCGTTTGAGCTAAGATTTTAAAATTATTCACATAATGAAAACCTATACTTTGTTTCAGGCGAGTTTCCCATTCAAATGCATGTAACAGTGAGAAACACACTGTCTTGGCGAAAGAAAGCATTTTCGTACAACTTCATATAAATCGCTGTAACTTTTGATAGAAGACTCAGACAAACATGTTTATGGCTTTATCTTATAGAACTCAATATCCCCGTGCTGGGCAAACAGGTTTTGCAGCCGTTTGAGCTAAGATTTTAAAATTATTCACATAATGAAAACCTATACTTTGTTTCAGGCGAGTTTCCCATTCAAATGCATGTAACAGTGAGAAACACTGTCTTGGCGAAAGAAAGCATTTTCGTACAACTTCATATAAATCGCTGTAACTTTTGATAGAAGACTCAGAAACATATGTTTATGGCTTTATCTTATAGAACTCAATATCCCCGTGCTGGGCAAACAGGTTTTGCAGCCGTTTGAGCTAAGATTTTAAAATTATTCACATAATGAAAACCTATACTTTGTCTCGGGCGAGTTTCCCATTCAAATGCATGTAACAGTGAGAAACGCATTGTCTTGGCGAAATAAAGCGTTTTTGAACAACTTCATATAAATCGCTGTAACTTTTGATAGAAGACTCAGACAAACATGTTTATGGCTTTATCTTATAGAACTCAATATCCCCGTGCTGGGCAAACAGGTTTTGCAGCCGTTTGAGCTAAGATTTTAAAATTATTCACATAATGAAAACCTATACTTTGTTTCAGGCGAGTTTCCCATTCAAATGCATGTAACAGTGAGAAACACACTGTCTTGGCGAAAGAAAGCATTTTCGTACAACTTCATATAAATCGCTGTAACTTTTGATAGAAGACTCAGACAAACATGTTTATGGCTTTATCTTATAGAACTCAATATCCCCGTGCTGGGCAAACAGGTTTTGCAGCCGTTTGAGCTAAGATTTTAAAATTATTCACATAATGAAAACCTATACTTTGTTTCAGGCGAGTTTCCCATTCAAATGCATGTAACAGTGAGAAACACTGTCTTGGCGAAAGAAAGCATTTTCGTACAACTTCATATAAATCGCTGTAACTTTTGATAGAAGACTCAGAAACATATGTTTATGGCTTTATCTTATAGAACTCAATATCCCCGTGCTGGGCAAACAGGTTTTGCAGCCGTTTGAGCTAAGATTTTAAAATTATTCACATAATGAAAACCTATACTTTGTCTCGGGCGAGTTTCCCATTCAAATGCATGTAACAGTGAGAAACGCATTGTCTTGGCGAAATAAAGCGTTTTTGAACAACTTCATATAAATCGCTGTAACTTTTGATAGAAGACTCAGACAAACATGTTTATGGCTTTATCTTATAGAACTCAATATCCCCGTGCTGGGCAAACAGGTTTTGCAGCCGTTTGAGCTAAGATTTTAAAATTATTCACATAATGAAAACCTATACTTTGTCTCGGGCGAGTTTCCCATTCAAATGCATGTAACAGTGAGAAACGCATTGTCTTGGCGAAATAAAGCGTTTTTGAACAACTTCATATAAATCGCTGTAACTTTTGATAGAAGACTCAGACAAACATGTTTATGGCTTTATCTTATAGAACTCAATATCCCCGTGCTGGGCAAACAGGTTTTGCAGCCGTTTGAGCTAAGATTTTAAAATTATTCACATAATGAAAACCTATACTTTGTTTCAGGCGAGTTTCCCATTCAAATGCATGTAACAGTGAGAAACACACTGTCTTGGCGAAAGAAAGCATTTTCGTACAACTTCATATAAATCGCTGTAACTTTTGATAGAAGACTCAGACAAAGATGTTTATGGCTTTATCTTATAGAACTCAATATCCCCGTGCTGGGCAAACAGGTTTTGCAGCCGTTTGAGCTAAGATTTTAAAATTATTCACATAATGAAAACCTATACTTTGTTTCAGGCGAGTTTCCCATTCAAATGCATGTAACAGTGAGAAACACTGTCTTGGCGAAAGAAAGCATTTTCGTACAACTTCATATAAATCGCTGTAACTTTTGATAGAAGACTCAGAAACATATGTTTATGGCTTTATCTTATAGAACTCAATATCCCCGTGCTGGGCAAACAGGTTTTGCAGCCGTTTGAGCTAAGATTTTAAAATTATTCACATAATGAAAACCTATACTTTGTCTCGGGTGAGTTTCCCATTCAAATGCATGTAACAGTGAGAAACGCATTGTCTTGGCGAAATAAAGCGTTTTTGAACAACTTCATATAAATCGCTGTAACTTTTGATAGAAGACTCAGACAAACATGTTTATGGCTTTATCTTATAGAACTCAATATCCCCGTGCTGGGCAAACAGGTTTTGCAGCCGTTTGAGCTAAGATTTTAAAATTATTCACATAATGAAAACCTATACTTTGTTTCAGGTGAGTTTCCCATTCAAATGCATGTAACAGTGAGAAACACTGTCTTGGCGAAAGAAAGCATTTTCGTATAACTTCATATAAATCGCTGTAACTTTTGATAGAAGACTCAGAAACATATGTTTATGGCTTTATCTTATAGAACTCAATATCCCCGTGCTGGGCAAACAGGTTTTGCAGCCGTTTGAGCTAAGATTTTAAAATTATTCACATAATGAAAACCTATACTTTGTCTCGGGCGAGTTTCCCATTCAAATGCATGTAACAGTGAGAAACGCATTGTCTTGGCGAAATAAAGCGTTTTTGAACAACTTCATATAAATCGCTGTAACTTTTGATAGAAGACTCAGACAAACATGTTTATGGCTTTATCTTATAGAACTCAATATCCCCGTGCTGGGCAAACAGGTTTTGCAGCCGTTTGAGCTAAGATTTTAAAATTATTCACATAATGAAAACCTATACTTTGTCTCGGGCGAGTTTCCCATTCAAATGCATGTAACAGTGAGAAACACACTGTCTTGGCGAAATAAAGCGTTTTCGTACAACATCATATAAATCGCTGTAACTTTTGATAGAAGACTCAGAAACACATGTTTATGGCTTTATCTTATAGAACTCAATATCCCCGTGCTGGGCAAACAGGTTTTGCAGCCGTTTGAGCTAAGATTTTAAAATTATTCACATAATGAAAACCTATACTTTGTTTCAGGCGAGTTTCCCATTCAAATGCATGTAACAGTGAGAAACACTGTCTTGGCGAAATAAAGCATTTTCGTACAACTTCATATAAATCGCTGTAACTTTTGATAGAAGACTCAGACAAACATGTTTATGGCTTTATCTTATAGAACTCAATATCCCCGTGCTGGGCAAACAGGTTTTGCAGCCGTTTGAGCTAAGATTTTAAAATTATTCACATAATGAAAACCTATACTTTGTTTCAGGCGAGTTTCCCATTCAAATGCATGTAACAGTGAGAAACACACTGTCTTGGCGAAAGAAAGCATTTTCGTACAACTTCATATAAATCGCTGTAACTTTTGATAGAAGACTCAGACAAACATGTTTATGGCTTTATCTTATAGAACTCAATATCCCCGTGCTGGGCAAACAGGTTTTGCAGCCGTTTGAGCTAAGATTTTAAAATTATTCACATAATGAAAACCTATACTTTGTCTCGGGCGAGTTTCCCATTCAAATGCATGTAACAGTGAGAAACGCATTGTCTTGGCGAAATAAAGCGTTTTTGAACAACTTCATATAAATCGCTGTAACTTTTGATAGAAGACTCAGACAAAGATGTTTATGGCTTTATCTTATAGAACTCAATATCCCCGTGCTGGGCAAACAGGTTTTGCAGCCGTTTGAGCTAAGATTTTAAAATTATTCACATAATGAAAACCTATACTTTGTCTCGGGCGAGTTTCCCATTCAAATGCATGTAACAGTGAGAAACACACTGTCTTGGCGAAAGAAAGCATTTTCGTACAACTTCATATAAATCGCTGTAACTTTTGATAGAAGACTCAGACAAACATGTTTATGGCTTTATCTTATAGAGCTCAATATCCCCGTGCTGGGCAAACAGGTTTTGCAGCCGTTTGAGCTAAGATTTTAAAATTATTCACATAATGAAAACCTATACTTTGTCTCGGGCGAGTTTCCCATTCAAATGCATGTAACAGTGAGAAACACACTGTCTTGGCGAAAGAAAGCGTTTTCGTACAACTTCATATAAATCGCTGTAACTTTTGATAGAAGACTCAGAAACACATGTTTATGGCTTTATCTTATAGAACTCAATATCCCCGTGCTGGGCAAACAGGTTTTGCAGCCGTTTGAGCTAAGATTTTAAAATTATTCACATAATGAAAACCTATACTTTGTTTCAGGTGAGTTTCCCATTCAAATGCATGTAACAGTGAGAAACACACTGTCTTGGCGAAAGAAAGCATTTTCGTACAACTTCATATAAATCGCTGTAACTTTTGATAGAAGACTCAGAAACATATGTTTATGGCTTTATCTTATAGAACTCAATATCCCCGTGCTGGGCAAACAGGTTTTGCAGCCGTTTGAGCTAAGATTTTAAAATTATTCACATAATGAAAACCTATACTTTGTCTCGGGCGAGTTTCCCATTCAAATGCATGTAACAGTGAGAAACGCATTGTCTTGGCGAAATAAAGCGTTTTTGAACAACTTCATATAAATCGCTGTAACTTTTGATAGAAGACTCAGACAAACATGTTTATGGCTTTATCTTATAGAACTCAATATCCCCGTGCTGGGCAAACAGGTTTTGCAGCCGTTTGAGCTAAGATTTTAAAATTATTCACATAATGAAAACCTATACTTTGTCTCGGGCGAGTTTCCCATTCAAATGCATGTAACAGTGAGAAACACACTGTCTTGGCGAAAGAAAGCATTTTCGTACAACTTCATATAAATCGCTGTAACTTTTGATAGAAGACTCAGACAAACATGTTTATGGCTTTATCTTATAGAACTCAATATCCCCGTGCTGGGCAAACAGGTTTTGCAGCCGTTTGAGCTAAGATTTTAAAATTATTCACATAATGAAAACCTATACTTTGTCTCGGGCGAGTTTCCCATTCAAATGCATGTAACAGTGAGAAACACACTGTCTTGGCGAAATAAAGCGTTTTCGTACAACTTCATATAAATCGCTGTAACTTTTGATAGAAGACTCAGAAACACATGTTTATGGCTTTATCTTATAGAACTCAATATCCCCGTGCTGGGCAAACAGGTTTTGCAGCCGTTTGAGCTAAGATTTTAAAATTATTCACATAATGAAAACCTATACTTTGTCTCGGGCGAGTTTCCCATTCAAATGCATGTAACAGTGAGAAACACACTGTCTTGGCGAAATAAAGCGTTTTCGTACAACTTCATATAAATCGCTGTAACTTTTGATAGAAGACTCAGAAACACATGTTTATGGCTTTATCTTATAGAACTCAATATCCCCGTGCTGGGCAAACAGGTTTTGCAGCCGTTTGAGCTAAGATTTTAAAATTATTCACATAATGAAAACCTATACTTTGTCTCGGGCGAGTTTCCCATTCAAATGCATGTAACAGTGAGAAACACACTGTCTTGGCGAAAGAAAGCATTTTCGTACAACTTCATATAAATCGCTGTAACTTTTGATAGAAGACTCAGACAAACATGTTTATGGCTTTATCTTATAGAGCTCAATATCCCCGTGCTGGGCAAACAGGTTTTGCAGCCGTTTGAGCTAAGATTTTAAAATTATTCACATAATGAAAACCTATACTTTGTCTCGGGCGAGTTTCCCATTCAAATGCATGTAACAGTGAGAAACACACTGTCTTGGCGAAAGAAAGCGTTTTCGTACAACTTCATATAAATCGCTGTAACTTTTGATAGAAGACTCAGAAACACATGTTTATGGCTTTATCTTATAGAACTCAATATCCCCGTGCTGGGCAAACAGGTTTTGCAGCCGTTTGAGCTAAGATTTTAAAATTATTCACATAATGAAAACCTATACTTTGTTTCAGGTGAGTTTCCCATTCAAATGCATGTAACAGTGAGAAACACACTGTCTTGGCGAAAGAAAGCATTTTCGTACAACTTCATATAAATCGCTGTAACTTTTGATAGAAGACTCAGAAACATATGTTTATGGCTTTATCTTATAGAACTCAATATCCCCGTGCTGGGCAAACAGGTTTTGCAGCCGTTTGAGCTAAGATTTTAAAATTATTCACATAATGAAAACCTATACTTTGTCTCGGGCGAGTTTCCCATTCAAATGCATGTAACAGTGAGAAACGCATTGTCTTGGCGAAATAAAGCGTTTTTGAACAACTTCATATAAATCGCTGTAACTTTTGATAGAAGACTCAGACAAACATGTTTATGGCTTTATCTTATAGAACTCAATATCCCCGTGCTGGGCAAACAGGTTTTGCAGCCGTTTGAGCTAAGATTTTAAAATTATTCACATAATGAAAACCTATACTTTGTCTCGGGCGAGTTTCCCATTCAAATGCATGTAACAGTGAGAAACACACTGTCTTGGCGAAAGAAAGCATTTTCGTACAACTTCATATAAATCGCTGTAACTTTTGATAGAAGACTCAGACAAACATGTTTATGGCTTTATCTTATAGAACTCAATATCCCCGTGCTGGGCAAACAGGTTTTGCAGCCGTTTGAGCTAAGATTTTAAAATTATTCACATAATGAAAACCTATACTTTGTCTCGGGCGAGTTTCCCATTCAAATGCATGTAACAGTGAGAAACACACTGTCTTGGCGAAATAAAGCGTTTTCGTACAACTTCATATAAATCGCTGTAACTTTTGATAGAAGACTCAGAAACACATGTTTATGGCTTTATCTTATAGAACTCAATATCCCCGTGCTGGGCAAACAGGTTTTGCAGCCGTTTGAGCTAAGATTTTAAAATTATTCACATAATGAAAACCTATACTTTGTCTCGGGCGAGTTTCCCATTCAAATGCATGTAACAGTGAGAAACACACTGTCTTGGCGAAATAAAGCGTTTTCGTACAACTTCATATAAATCGCTGTAACTTTTGATAGAAGACTCAGAAACACATGTTTATGGCTTTATCTTATAGAACTCAATATCCCCGTGCTGGGCAAACAGGTTTTGCAGCCGTTTGAGCTAAGATTTTAAAATTATTCACATAATGAAAACCTATACTTTGTCTCGGGCGAGTTTCCCATTCAAATGCATGTAACAGTGAGAAACGCATTGTCTTGGCGAAATAAAGCGTTTTTGAACAACTTCATATAAATCGCTGTAACTTTTGATAGAAGACTCAGACAAAGATGTTTATGGCTTTATCTTATAGAACTCAATATCCCCGTGCTGGGCAAACAGGTTTTGCAGCCGTTTGAGCTAAGATTTTAAAATTATTCACATAATGAAAACCTATACTTTGTTTCAGGTGAGTTTCCCATTCAAATGCATGTAACAGTGAGAAACACACTGTCTTGGCGAAAGAAAGCATTTTTGTACAACTTCATATAAATCGCTGTAACTTTTGATAGAAGACTCAGAAACATATGTTTATGGCTTTATCTTATAGAACTCAATATCCCCGTGCTGGGCAAACAGGTTTTGCAGCCGTTTGAGCTAAGATTTTAAAATTATTCACATAATGAAAACCTATACTTTGTCTCGGGCGAGTTTCCCATTCAAATGCATGTAACAGTGAGAAACGCATTGTCTTGGCGAAATAAAGTGTTTTTGAACAACTTCATATAAATCGCTGTAACTTTTGATAGAAGACTCAGACAAACATGTTTATGGCTTTATCTTATAGAACTCAATATCCCCGTGCTGGGCAAACAGGTTTTGCAGCCGTTTGAGCTAAGATTTTAAAATTATTCACATAATGAAAACCTATACTTTGTCTCGGGCGAGTTTCCCATTCAAATGCATGTAACAGTGAGAAACACACTGTCTTGGCGAAAGAAAGCGTTTTCGTACAACTTCATATAAATCGCTGTAACTTTTGATAGAAGACTCAGACAAAGATGTTTATGGCTTTATCTTATAGAACTCAATATCCCCGTGCTGGGCAAACAGGTTTTGCAGCCGTTTGAGCTAAGATTTTAAAATTATTCACATAATGAAAACCTATACTTTGTTTCAGGTGAGTTTCCCATTCAAATGCATGTAACAGTGAGAAACACACTGTCTTGGCGAAAGAAAGCATTTTCGTACAACTTCATATAAATCGCTGTAACTTTTGATAGAAGACTCAGAAACATATGTTTATGGCTTTATCTTATAGAACTCAATATCCCCGTGCTGGGCAAACAGGTTTTGCAGCCGTTTGAGCTAAGATTTTAAAATTATTCACATAATGAAAACCTATACTTTGTCTCGGGCGAGTTTCCCATTCAAATGCATGTAACAGTGAGAAACGCATTGTCTTGGCGAAATAAAGCGTTTTTGAACAACTTCATATAAATAGCTGTAACTTTTGATAGAAGACTCAGACAAAGATGTTTATGGCTTTATCTTATAGAACTCAATATCCCCGTGCTGGGCAAACAGGTTTTGCAGCCGTTTGAGCTAAGATTTTAAGATTATTCACATAATGAAAACCTATACTTTGTTTCAGGCGAGTTTCCCATTCAAATGCATGTAACAGTGAGAAACACACTGTCTTGGCGAAAGAAAGCATTTTCGTACAACTTCATATAAATCGCTGTAACTTTTGATAGAAGACTCAGAAACATATGTTTATGGCTTTATCTTATAGAACTCAATATCCCCGTGCTGGGCAAACAGGTTTTGCAGCCGTTTGAGCTAAGATTTTAAAATTATTCACATAATGAAAACCTATACTTTGTCTCGGGCGAGTTTCCCATTCAAATGCATGTAACAGTGAGAAACACACTGTCTTGGCGAAAGAAAGCATTTTCGTACAACTTCATATAAATCGCTGTAACTTTTGATAGAAGACTCAGACAAACATGTTTATGGCTTTATCTTATAGAACTCAATATCCCCGTGCTGGGCAAACAGGTTTTGCAGCCGTTTGAGCTAAGATTTTAAAATTATTCACATAATGAAAACCTATACTTTGTCTCGGGCGAGTTTCCCATTCAAATGCATGTAACAGTGAGAAACGCATTGTCTTGGCAAAATAAAGCGTTTTTGAACAACTTCATATAAATAGCTGTAACTTTTGATAGAAGACTCAGACAAAGATGTTTATGGCTTTATCTTATAGAACTCAATATCCCCGTGCTGGGCAAACAGGTTTTGCAGCCGTTTGAGCTAAGATTTTAAAATTATTCACATAATGAAAACCTATACTTTGTCTCGGGCGAGTTTCCCATTCAAATGCATGTAACAGTGAGAAACACACTGTCTTGGCGAAAGAAAGCATTTTCGTACAACTTCATATAAATCGCTGTAACTTTTGATAGAAGACTCAGACAAAGATGTTTATGGCTTTATCTTATAGAACTCAATATCCCCGTGCTGGGCAAACAGGTTTTGCAGCCGTTTGAGCTAAGATTTTAAAATTATTCACATAATGAAAACCTATACTTTGTCTCGGGCGAGTTTCCCATTCAAATGCATGTAACAGTGAGAAACACACTGTCTTGGCGAAAGAAAGCGTTTTCGTACAACTTCATATAAATCGCTGTAACTTTTGATAGAAGACTCAGAAACACATGTTTATGGCTTTATCTTATAGAACTCAATATCCCCGTGCTGGGCAAACAGGTTTTGCAGCCGTTTGAGCTAAGATTTTAAAATTATTCACATAATGAAAACCTATACTTTGTTTCAGGCGAGTTTCCCATTCAAATGCATGTAACAGTGAGAAACACACTGTCTTGGCGAAAGAAAGCATTTTCGTACAACTTCATATAAATCGCTGTAACTTTTGATAGAAGACTCAGACAAACATGTTTATGGCTTTATCTTATAGAACTCAATATCCCCGTGCTGGGCAAACAGGTTTTGCAGCCGTTTGAGCTAAGATTTTAAAATTATTCACATAATGAAAACCTATACTTTGTTTCAGGTGAGTTTCCCATTCAAATGCATGTAACAGTGAGAAACACACTGTCTTGGCGAAAGAAAGCATTTTCGTACAACTTCATATAAATCGCTGTAACTTTTGATAGAAGACTCAGAAACATATGTTTATGGCTTTATCTGATAGAACTCAATATCCCCGTGCTGGGCAAACAGGTTTTGCAGCCGTTTGAGCTAAGATTTTAAAATTATTCACATAATGAAAACCTATACTTTGTCTCGGGCGAGTTTCCCATTCAAATGCATGTAACAGTGAGAAACACACTGTCTTGGCGAAAGAAAGCGTTTTCGTACAACTTCATATAAATCGCTGTAACTTTTGATAGAAGACTCAGACAAAGATGTTTATGGCTTTATCTTATAGAACTCAATATCCCCGTGCTGGGCAAACAGGTTTTGCAGCCGTTTGAGCTAAGATTTTAAAATTATTCACATAATGAAAACCTATACTTTGTCTCGGGCGAGTTTCCCATTCAAATGCATGTAACAGTGAGAAACACACTGTCTTGGCGAAAGAAAGCATTTTTGTACAACTTCATATAAATCGCTGTAACTTTTGATAGAAGACTCAGACAAAGATGTTTATGGCTTTATCTTATAGAACTCAATATCCCCGTGCTGGGCAAACAGGTTTTGCAGCCGTTTGAGCTAAGATTTTAAAATTATTCACATAATGAAAACCTATACTTTGTTTCAGGCGAGTTTCCCATTCAAATGCATGTAACAGTGAGAAACACACTGTCTTGGCGAAAGAAAGCATTTTCGTACAACTTCATATAAATCGCTGTAACTTTTGATAGAAGACTCAGACAAACATGTTTATGGCTTTATCTTATAGAACTCAATATCCCCGTGCTGGGCAAACAGGTTTTGCAGCCGTTTGAGCTAAGATTTTAAAATTATTCACATAATGAAAACCTATACTTTGTTTCAGGTGAGTTTCCCATTCAAATGCATGTAACAGTGAGAAACACACTGTCTTGGCGAAAGAAAGCATTTTCGTACAACTTCATATAAATCGCTGTAACTTTTGATAGAAGACTCAGAAACATATGTTTATGGCTTTATCTGATAGAACTCAATATCCCCGTGCTGGGCAAACAGGTTTTGCAGCCGTTTGAGCTAAGATTTTAAAATTATTCACATAATGAAAACCTATACTTTGTCTCGGGCGAGTTTCCCATTCAAATGCATGTAACAGTGAGAAACACACTGTCTTGGCGAAAGAAAGCGTTTTCGTACAACTTCATATAAATCGCTGTAACTTTTGATAGAAGACTCAGACAAAGATGTTTATGGCTTTATCTTATAGAACTCAATATCCCCGTGCTGGGCAAACAGGTTTTGCAGCCGTTTGAGCTAAGATTTTAAAATTATTCACATAATGAAAACCTATACTTTGTCTCGGGCGAGTTTCCCATTCAAATGCATGTAACAGTGAGAAACACACTGTCTTGGCGAAAGAAAGCATTTTTGTACAACTTCATATAAATCGCTGTAACTTTTGATAGAAGACTCAGACAAAGATGTTTATGGCTTTATCTTATAGAACTCAATATCCCCGTGCTGGGCAAACAGGTTTTGCAGCCGTTTGAGCTAAGATTTTAAAATTATTCACATAATGAAAACCTATACTTTGTCTCGGGCGAGTTTCCCATTCAAATGCATGTAACAGTGAGAAACGCATTGTCTTGGCGAAATAAAGCGTTTTTGAACAACTTCATATAAATCGCTGTAACTTTTGATAGAAGACTCAGACAAAGATGTTTATGGCTTTATCTTATAGAACTCAATATCCCCGTGCTGGGCAAACAGGTTTTGAAGCCGTTTGAGCTAAGATTTTAAAATTATTCACATAATGAAAACCTATACTTTGTTTCAGGCGAGTTTCCCATTCAAATGCATGTAACAGTGAGAAACACACTGTCTTGGCGAAAGAAAGCATTTTCGTACAACTTCATATAAATCGCTGTAACTTTTGATAGAAGACTCAGACAAACATGTTTATGGCTTTATCTTATAGAACTCAATATCCCCGTGCTGGGCAAACAGGTTTTGCAGCCGTTTGAGCTAAGATTTTAAAATTATTCACATAATGAAAACCTATACTTTGTCTCGGGCGAGTTTCCCATTCAAATGCATGTAACAGTGAGAAACACACTGTCTTGGCGAAAGAAAGCATTTTTGTACAACTTCATATAAATCGCTGTAACTTTTGATAGAAGACTCAGACAAACATGTTTATGGCTTTATCTTATAGAACTCAATATCCCCGTGCTGGGCAAACAGGTTTTGCAGCCGATTGAGCTAAGATTTTAAAATTATTCACATAATGAAAACCTATACTTTGTCTCGGGCGAGTTTCCCATTCAAATGCATGTAACAGTGAGAAACGCATTGTCTTGGCGAAATAAAGCGTTTTTGAACAGCTTCATATAAATCGCTGTAACTTTTGATAGAAGACTCAGACAAACATGTTTATGGCTTTATCTTATAGAACTCAATATCCCCGTGCTGGGCAAACAGGTTTTACTTGTTGACCACCTCCACCTCCTCCCCCTCTATCTGAACCGGCAGTGGACCTGCTCTAGACCTCCCGAAGTCCACAACCAGTTCCTTAGTCTTTGAGGTGTTGAGTTGCAGGTGGTTTTTGTGACTCTATGCGACAAAGTTCCTCACCAGACTTCTGTACTCCTCTTCCTGATCATCCCAGATACACCCCATGATGGCTGTGTCGTCTGCAAACTTCTGAATGTGGTATAATTCAGAGTTGTAGCAGAAGTCAGAGGTGTACAGGGTGAAGAGAAGAGGGGACAGCACTGTTCCCTGTGGTGCTCCTGTGCTGCTGACCACTGTGTCAGACGTGATGTCCTTCAGCCTGACGTACTGTGGTCTGTCGGTGAGGTAGTCGGAGATCCAAGCGACCAGGCAGGGGTCCACCTCCATCCTGTTCAGTTTTTCCTGAAGCATACAGGGCCGGATGGTATTAAAGGCACTGGAAAAGTCAAGAAACAGGATCCTGACCGTGCCTTTTCCCCCATCCAGGTGTGAGTGGGCTCTGTGTAGGAGGTACAGGATGGCATCCTCCACTCCGACACCCGCCTTGTATGCAAACTGTAGTGGGTCCTGGGCATGTTGTACCTGTGGTCGGAGGAGGTTGAGGAAGAGCCGCTCTAGAGTCTTCATAAGATGTGACGTCAGTGCCACCGGTCGGAAGTCATTCAGCTCATTGGGCCGGTTCTTTTTGGGGACCGGGACGATGCAGGATGTCTTCCATAGGGCGGGCACTCTCCCCAGTCGCAGACTGAGGTTGAAGACTCGTTGTAGTGGCTCCCCAAGTTCAGCAGCACACGCCTTTAGCATCCTAGGACACACCTTGTCTGGGCCTGCTGCCTTTCTGGGGCGAAGCTTCCTCAGTTGTCTCCTGACCTGATCCACTGTGACACTGGGAGATGTTTGGGAGGAGGGGAGGGGGGGAGATGTCTTGCTGCTGAGAGAGGGATTGGAGGAGGGGGGTATCATGGTGTCAGGAAGGGGGGGAAGCGAGGGAGGTAGGAGAGTGGGGATTGGACTCTGTAGTGAAGGTGAGGGTGGGGGGGTTGTGGGCTGGTCAAACCTGTTGAAGAAGTTGTTGAGTTCGTTTGCCTTCTCCACAGTCCCCCCCACTGTGCTTTTCTTGGTGTTGTGGCCTGTGATGGTTTTCACACCATTCCAGACCTCCCTCATATTGTTCCTCTCCAACTTCTGTTCCACCTTCCTCCTGTAGGTGTCCTTTGCTTCCCTCAGGCAGCGTTTCACCTCCCGCTGTGCTGCTTTCATCTCCTCCTTCACTTTGCTCCTGAAAGCCTTCTTCTTCATGTTGAGGACAGCTTTGACTTCCTGTGTTACCCACGGTTTGTTATTAGGATAACACCGTACCGTCTTAGCAGGGGCGACCGTGTCCACACAAAAGTTGAGGTAGTCTGTAAGACAGTGTGTCGCCCCCTCTATGTCCTCACCATGTGGGCTCAGGAGCACATCCCAGTCTGTGGTGTCATAACAGTCCCTCAGAGCATCCTCCTTTTCTGGGGTCCACCTCCGGATGGAGCGCGTTGTGACCGGCTGCCTTTGGACGAGGGGTGTGTATTGTGGCTGTAGGTAAACCAGGTTGTGGTCTGACTTCCCTAGTGGGGGGAGGGGGGTGGCTCTGTATGCATCTCTCACATTAGCATACAGTAGGTCAATTGTCCTGTTGCTCCTTGTGGGACAATTCACAAACTGGTGAAAAGCAGCCAGAGTAGAGTCCAGTGTGGCATGGTTAAAGTCTCCAGATATAATAATGAAAGCCTCTGGGTTTTGTGTCTGAAGTCTTGCTGTGATTGTGTGTATTTTCTCACAGGCAGCTGTTGCGTCGGCCCTCGGAGGGATGTAGACACACACACAGATCACATGACTGAACTCCCGAGGTAGATAATATGGCCGCAAGCTAACAGCTAGCAGCTCCAGGTCCGGACGGCATACCGAAACTTTAACGGAGACGTGTCCAGGGTTACAGTATCTGTTGTTAACGTAGACAATGAGTCCCCCACCTCTGCTTTTTCCGCTGGCCTGCGTGTCCCTATCGGCTCTCACGGATGTGAAACCGCATAGGTCTACGTTAGCCTGCGGCGTTAGCTCGGTTAGCCACGTCTCCGTGAAGGTAAACAAGCTGCACTCACAGTATAGTCTGTGGTTGTTCAGAGCGCACAGTTCATCAATCTTATTCTGTAACGAGTTCACGTTGCCCATGATCACTATCGGGATTGATGGTTTGAATCGCCTCCGGTGATCCGCTCTCCTCGTTCCAGCTTTGCAGCCTCTGTAGCTCCTCTTTAGCTCGGCCGGGATGTTGTGTCGCATGCCGGTCTGTCCCTTTGTTCTCAGTGCCAGCAGCTCCGCTCTCGAATAGATGAAGGAACTGGTTCCAGAAGTTTTAAAAAGTGCATTATCCATCTTGTATCGCTATATCTAAGAGGTATCAGAATCAGAATCAGAATACTTTATTGATCCCTGGGGGAAATTATTTTTTGTTACAGTGCTCCATTTTAAACCAACATTAAGACAAGACAGACAATACACTAACTAAGAATAGTACAATATATACATATATATACATACATATAGAGCAGGGCGATATGGCCAAAAATATGTATCACGATATATATTTGAAAATTTGCGATAACGATATAACCGACGATATAATTGATGCGAGACAAAATACAACTCCACAACATTACTAGCGCAAAAAGACAACCTTCCATTTATTTTCACTTAAACAAGAAGCTGGTTTTTATGTACATTAAAGCTTTATAAAAATGTAACAGTGCAAATGCAAATTCCTTGCTGAAAGTTTAACCAAAAGGCATTTCCAGTAGAAATGGGCTGACATATCCTGAGCATAACCAGGTATAATATCCACTGAAGTTAAAAAGAGGTGCTTTGCAACATTAAACTGCAGTGTGCAGTACGCATTTTTCGGACCATAAGGTGCACGGGATTATAAGGCACATTAAGCGAAACAAAGCAGTCAGATAAATCAAACTTTATTAAACTCATTCTTCTTGCTTCCTCCACTTCTGTACCATTGATTCATTAATGTTGAATTCTCTGGTAGCTGCTCTATTCCCATGTTGTTGCAGTATATTAATGACTAACCTCGTATTGTGGATGGATTATCTCAGTTGTTCTCCTGACTGAAGTTTGGTCCGTTTACAGCATCCTGCCATGCGATTGCATTTGTCTCTAACCATGAAGAACCTTCACGTTAACTTTTATAAGTGGAAAAGTGTTAGTGTTCGTCCTCCAGCTTCACTGTTTATGTTATGCTAACATAGCTGTGTCGCTAGCGATCACGTAGCACATCATTATATACCAGCTAGCCAAACTTCAGTAACCCTACAAACGTCACTGCTGTTTAGTTTCCTGTCTTCATTTATGTTGGAAGTGATAGCAGAGCTGTACGTTTGATTTTTTTTCAGAAATCTCTCAGTCAGAACATGCAATATCATGCTTAGGTAACTAGCGAAACTAGCGAGCTAACTTCCGCTAGCTTCCTGCTAACTTCTAACTCCGTTAAATGTAATAACTTTTGTTTTCATGGATGCCTGGAAGTTAAACTTTATAGTTACACCTGGTAAAGCAGCAATGCTGATCGTTTTATTAAAGATGAAAGAATTTAGACAGTTTTTAACTCTAAGTGATGCTGCAGTGTTGTTTGACCTGAAGTATACGGAGTTTAGGACCCAGATTACTCCCAGATTTAAGAGCATCTTAGAACGGCCGCTTGCATGTTCTGCAAAAAAATGTGCTTTGTTGTGTATCTGACGGACAAACACCAAACCAGTTCCACATCACGGAAGTTGCACCATTTTTACAAACCAATTCTGGTTCATCTGTTTCACTCAACAATCGGCCATGTGCGTATGAAAACAAAGGCACTGCGCATGCGCGTTTTACTCCCATTCTATCGCGATATTTCATTTTCCTATCGTTGCCTAACATTATACCGGTATTACCGTGAACGGTATAATATGGCCCAGCCCTACATACATACATACATAAGTCACTCATAAATAAATAGTTGGAAAAGAAACGTGTAGTTGTAGCAGCAAACAGTGTGTTAAGTGGATGCGTTGTACAGGGAGATGGCCACAGGCAGGAATGATTTCCTGTGTCGTTCAGTGGTGCTTTTTGGTAATCTCAGTCTCTCACTGAACGTGCTCCTGTGACTGACCAGCATGTCATGGAGTGGGTGGGAGGTGTTATCCAACATTGTCTTTATCTTGGACAGCATCCGCCTCTCCGACACCACCTTGAGGGAGTCCAGCTCCATCCCCACAACATTGCTGGCCTTACGGATTAGTTTATTAAGTCTGTTGGCATCTGCGACCCTCAGCCTGCTCCCCCAGCATGCAACAGCATAGAGGATCGCACTGGCCACAACAGACTCATAGAAAATCCTCAGCATTTTCTGGCAGATGTTGAAGGACCTCAGTCGCCTCAAAAAATAGAGACGACTCTGGCCCTTCCTGTAAAGTGCTGTGGTGTTTTTAGCCCAGTCCATTTTATTGTCAATGTGTACTCCAAGGTATTTATAGTCCTCCACAATGTCAACACTGACCCCCTGAATTGAAACAGGGGTCAAGTGTTTCCTGGTCTTCCTGAAGTCCACGATCAGTTCCTTGGTCTTTGCCACGTTGAGCTGCAGATGATTCTGCTCACACCACGTGACAAAGGAGTCGACCACAGCCCGGTACTCTGTCTCATCATCCCTGCTGATGCATCCAACCACCGCAGAGTCATCAGAAAACTTCTGAAGATGGCAGGTCTCTGTGCAGTGGCTGAAGTCTGTGGTGTAGAGGGTGAAGAGGAAGAGGGAGAGGACAGTCCCCTGTGGTGCCCCTGTGTTGCTGATCACCTTGTCAGACACACACTGTGGGAGACGTACATATTGTGGTCTTCCTGTCAGGTAATCAACAATCCAGGACACCAGAGAAGCATCCACCTGCATCGCTGCTAACTTATCACCCAGGAGGGTCGGCCTGATGGTGTTGAAAGCACTGGAAAAGTCAAAAAACATGACCCTCACAGTGCTCGCCGGCTGGTCCAGATGGGTGTAGACACGATTGAGCAGGTAGATGATGGCGTCCTCAGTTCCGAGACGAGGCTGATAAGCGAACTGAAGGGGATCCAGATGTGGTCTTACTATGGGTCGCAGCTGGTCCAGGATGAGCCTTTCCAGGGTCTTCATGATGTGAGAGGTCAGTGCCACGGGCCTGTAATCCTGGGGGCCACTGGGACGTGGCGTCTTTGGTACAGGGACGAGGCATGATGTCTTCCACATCACTGGGACCCTCTGCAGACTCAGACTCAGCATAAACAGTTTATGAAAGACTCCACACAGCTGGGGGGCACAGGTCTTGAGGATAAGGGGACTCACTCCATCTGGTCCAGCAGACTTGCCTGAGTGAAGTCTCCTCATTTGCATCTCAACCTGGTATTGAGTGAAGGTGATGGGTGGGGGAGGGGTGTCAGGAATCTCACTGGAGGCAACAGCGCCATGTGAAGAGAGAGGCTGGCACAGTGGTGTGGCTCTGGATTCCAGGCTGACTACAGGTGAGGTTGTGGGGGTGGGAGCAGACACTGTGGTGTTGAATCTATTGAAAAACAGATTCAACTCGTTGGCTCTATTCTCACCTCCCTCAGCTCCCCTGCTGTTGGTTGGCCTGAATCCAGTGATGGTCTTCATGCCCCTCCACACCTATCTCATGCTGTTCTGCTGGAGTTTCCACTCCAGCTTCCTCCTGTAATTGTCCTTAGCCTCTCTGATCTTGTCCTTTAGTAACACCTGGATCTTCCTCACCTCCTCTTTGTTGCCCCCTCTGAAAGCCCTCTTCTTGTTGTTGAGGAGGGCTTTGATGTCCTTAGTCACCCACGGCTTGTTATTTGGGTAACAATGAACAGTCTGAGCTGGAACAATGGAGTCGGTGCAGAAAGTTATGTAGTCTGTGATACACTCAGTAAGCCCATTGATGTCCTCGGCGTGAGGCTCACAGAGTGTTTCCCAGTCGGTCACCTCGAAACAGCCCTGTAGTTCCGCTATTGCCTCCTCTGACCACCTCCTAACAGTCCTGGTGGTCACAGGTTCCCTCCTCACAATTGGCACATAGCGGGGGGTGAGGTGAATCAGGTTATGATCTGACCTATCAAGTGGGGGGAGGGAGGAGGAGCTGTATGCATCCTTGACGTTAGCATACAGTAAGTCTAAAATTTTCTCTCCCCTGGTGGGACAGTCCACATATTGTTTGAATGTTGGTAGTGTATTGTCCAGTGATACATGGTTGAAGTCACCCGAGATCACAATAAAGGCACTCGGGTGCTGAGTCTGTAACCGAGCTATGGCAGAGTGGATAGTGTCACATGCAGCTGTGGGGTTAGCAGAGGGAGGAACATAAACAGCCACCAAGATGACGTGAGAGAATTCCCAGGGTAAATAATACGGCCTGAGTCCAACAGCACACAGTTCAGTGTCCGGGCAACAAATCCTTTCCTTGATTGTTATGTTGGCAGGGTTACACCACCGGTTGTTAACTAAAACAGCAAGCCCACCTCCTTTCCGCTTACCGCTAGCGATGCTGTCCCTGTCCGCCCGAACAGTGTGGAAGCCTTCCACGGAAGCATTCTCATCGGGAATGTCCTGGTGCAGCCATGATTCGGTGAAACACATCAGGCTACAGTCTCGGTATTCCCTCTGACTCCGTACCAGTGCTGAGAGCTCGTCGATTTTAATTTCCAACGATCGCACATTTCCCATCACGATAGACGGCAGACACGGTTTATACCTCCTCCTCGCTTCGAGCCTCCGCTGTCTCACCGTCACCTTTTTTCTTCTTTTCTGTCCTTGACCTCTGCATCCCCGATGTGTTTTCCTCCAAATTTCAGCTGGTACTTCTGCGGGCCTGGCCAGCGAGCCGGCCGGCATCAGGGCGATCAGCTGATAAGTTGAGTCATGCGCTTTTGTATTGCAATAGCACTTTCAGTTTTGTTTAAAAACTGTTAGGTTGAACGCCAGTGTGTTTCTAGGTAATGCTGATACTGTGTGGTTTGTTCCATGCTGGAAGCCGATCCTGAGTTCAGTATGATTGAAATGGTAAAACAAATAAACCACAAATGCAATATACAGTGGCTTGCAATAGTATTCGGCCCCCTTGAACTTTTCCACATTTTGTCACATTACAGCCACAAACACAAATCAATTTTAATGGTAATTCCACATGAAAGACCAATACAAAGTGGTGTACACATGAGAAGTGGAACAAAAATCATACATGATTCCAAACAATTTTTACAAATGAATAACTGAAAAGTGGTGTGTGCGTAATTATTCAGCCCCCTGAGTGAATACTTTGTAGAACCACCTTTATCTGCAATTACAGCTGCCAGTCTTTTAGGGCAGCGGTCCCCAACATTTTTTGCGCCACGGACCGGTTTATGCCCGACAATATTTTCATGGACCGGCCTTTAAGGTGTCGGGGATAAATAAAACAAAATAAAACTAGTACCGAAAAAAAGAAAATTTATTCATAACACACGTGAAAAGACCAAGGAAAACCGAGTTAACAATAAAAACGATAACAAAATAACGCTGAAAACCAATAAAAACCCTGAAAACTATACATTTCACATCTGAGCCTCAACTCTAGCGGCCGGGTACCAAACGACTCACGGACCGGTACCGGTCCGAGGCCCGGGGGTTTGGGACCGCTGTTTTAGGGTATGTCTCTACCAGCTAGAGACTGGTAGAGACATTGGTCTTTCACGTGGAATTCCAATAAAATTGATTCATGTTTGTGAATGCAATCTGACAAAATGTGGAAAAGTTCACGGGGGCCGAATACTTATGCAAGCCACTGTAGTAATTATTTTGTCATCAAATTCGTAATGTTGGTTAACACACACCCCCCCCCCCCCTCTTCAGGTGCAGTGCGAGTTTTGTCTCAGATGGGCACATTTTGGATGTGCTCAATAAGAGAGCAGCCTGGTCAAGTACTTGTGTAAAAAAATGTGCATAATTTGTTATGAATACTGTTTCTTTTTCAGTTCTTTCTCCCTGTGTTCTGTTGGATCTATAAATGTCAAATATATGTATCTGTAAATATATTCAATAAATATATACTGTAACCATAATGGAGTGAGTTCATTGTCAAAGTTTATATAGTCAGGTGTTCCAATCACTTCAATGGTGACAGCTGTATAACTTAAGTACCTTGGCATGCAGACTGCTTCTACAAACAAGTGCCAAAACATGCTAGCTTTGTTATTATAAACTAGAAGCATGCTCTGATGGGAAGAATTACGTGCCAAACCATGCTACCTTTGTTAATAAGAGCAAGAAGCATAATTCTGATCGGAAGAATTACGTGCCAAAACATGCTACCGTTGTTATTATAAACTAGAAGCATACTCTGACAGGAAGAATTACGTGCCAAACCATGCTACTGTTGTTATTATAAGCTGGAAGCATACTCTGATGGGACGAATTACGTGCCAAACCATGCTACCTTTGTTAATAAGAGCAAGAAGCATAATTCTGACAGGAAGAATTACGTGCCAAAACATGCCACCGTTGTTAATAAGAGCAAGAAGCATAATTCTGACAGGAAGAATTACGTGCCAAACCATGCTACCGTTGTTATTATAAGCTAGAAGCATACTCTGATGGGACGAATTACGTGCCAAACCATGCTACCTTTGTTAATAAGAGCAAGAAGCATAATTCTGACAGGAAGAATTACGTGCCAAAACATGCCACCGTTGTTAATAAGAGCAAGAAGCATACTCTGACAGGAAGAATTACGTGCCAAAACATGCTACCTTTGTGAATGTGACCTACAAGCACACTTTAATGGGTAAAAAGAAGTGTCAAACCGTACTGGCTTTATGAATATCAGCATACTGTGATGGGCAAAGTTAAGTGGCAAACCGTCATACCCTACTTAAATTTGTGCTGGAATTATTGTTTGGCAGCAGAAATGTGCATAAATTATGTACAGTAGGACATTTTGCCAAAGTAGGGCAGTTTGTCATAAGGCAGCGTAAAATTATCCTACTGTTAGGACGGTTTGCCAAAGTAGGACTGTTTGTCAGGGGACACTGTAAAATTATCCTACGGGTAGGACGTTTTGCCATAGTAGGATGGTTTGTCAGAACACCGGCTCGAAGAGCCATTTCGTTCGCAACCGACCCATCACTAGTAAACACAGCACACCGGCGGGATGTGCAGCATGAGTGCTCTCTGCTCCTCACAGAGAGCTGACTGTGATGATTCCTGAGGTCCAACAGACACCTGATGATGATGGTGATGGTGAAAAACTCTTTCGCACATTTACAGATTGGTGATTTCTGGGTCAGTTTGACTGGGATCTAACATCATTGACATCAGTAAGTCTCAAGTTGATCCATGACTGATGTATCAGTTTTGATCTCTGTCATATTTTGTTTTTTCTCACAGATTCTTCCTCGATCACTGTAATAGCTGCAGTAGTGGTGTTGGTCTTTGTTCCTTTCGTTGCTCCACTGTGCTGCTTGACGAAAAAGACATGAAGAGGTACCTTTCACATGTGGTTTAATGTGTGTCTTATTGTAATGCATCTCTTTCTATTAACATGATAATGATTTATGACTCCAAGAGCCTAAACCCACATCTATCCAGTAATAGCTGCAGATATTTATTTAAACTACAAATCCTTCTATCACTCAGTGATCTTTAGAGGAGTAAAACAGCAGAAAAATCAACCAATAACATTCATGGGTAAGACTGTTTTCCTCACTCAGTTTAGTTCAGTACATTTTAAATATATTTGGGGTTTTTTGGGGGTTTTTTTTTATCTGAACAATCAGAGCACCTATGAAGAAGAATAACGACAAGGTGAACAAACACCAAATTACAACAATCCAAAAAACGATCAACGTAAGCGTGTTGCTTACGTCTTGTAAGCAACACGCTGTGGTGAACACACAGCTCACAGCAACACAACTGTTTAATATGAACTTTCTGCCAAGTGAGTTGATCTTAACAAATGCACCAGACACAGAAGCTAAACGCACATAAGCTAAAGGAATGATGTTTTACTGTGAGTGACAGAACTTTTGCACAGCTCTCTGAAGATCCCACTACAGCATTTGAGTCAGTTTGAGCTCTTGACTTTGGGTCATTGCAACACCCCGAGTCCTTTATTTTTTAGACATTTGCTTGGAGATCTGTTAAGGCTCGTTGTGCCTAAACATGACCCAGCCACTCTTCCAGATTTCAATTGTTAATTTTTATTTTTTTAATGCTGATATTTCTGACACTTTATACTTTAATACTAGATTTTTTTTAATATTTGTCTGTTTTGTTTTGAATGTCACACTCCAGCGCTCCGTCCTCGCACAGTCACAATAAGGCTACGTCCACACGTACACGGGTATTTTTGAAAACGGAGATTTTCCGTTTTCATTTTAAAAAATAATCCCGTCCACACGTAAACGCAGAAATGAAGGAAAACGCTGCTACGAACATGCCAAAGCAACAGGTGGCGATATATTCCTAACCGTGTAGAAATGTTGGCCAATCAGAAGTCTAGAAGCCTCGGTGGGAAATAGTAAACAAGGATGGGGCATAGAAGCAGAACCGAGTCGTATGTGTGGAGGGACAGCAACTGTGTGTGTATATGTAAGCATTTAAACACTGCAGAGAGTACAATTAACAGTAACAGTATTGTAGAAATTAATTTCACCAAAACAACGTGGCGCACAGTGTGACGTCAAAAAAGGCGCACACCTTTGACACTGCGTTTTCTCCGTTTTTCTCGTCCACACGTAAATGCAAAAACGGAGTTTTCAAAAATATCCACCCTGGCAGGCGTTTTTAGAAATCTCCGTTTTCAGTGACCGAAAACGCCGTTTACGTGTGGAAAAAAAGGTGCAAACGCATAGAAAAATCTGCGTTTTCAAAAATACCCGGGTACGTGTGGACATAGCCTCAAGCTGTTGAATCCTAAATTGTTTGTTTGTTTGTTTGTTGTTATTGGTTTATTTTCATTGCAAAAGTGTAACCCATTGTGTAACCCATTCAATCAGGAATTATGACAACCTCAATCAGGATTTTTTCTTTAAGTATTTTTATTCATCTTTTCATGCCTAAAGATTGAGGTTGTCATAATTCATGCATGACAGGATGAAATAACAATAATTAAAATGACACATGTCGTACATCTATAGTAACATTAAATGACCAGAGTTGTGATGGAGTGACACATCAGTGTCCAATGTAGTGGTTTATGTGCAAGTACACCATCAACACTGACACAAATACAAGCAAACAGCCTTTGAATAGCTGTTCACTGTAGTGACCTCTATGCATGAAAGGGTTAATGTAATTAACTGTATTTTAAAAAAAAATGATTTAGTTATTGTCAGGGGGAAATTGTATATAGTGTGATCAGCTTCATGAAATGTGTTCTTTTATTGAACACTAAGCAAATGTCTATGTGACTTTTGACATGAACTCTTGTGTGATAAACAACTAACAGCTTCCTCTTTCTGTAAGAACATGCAGACTTAGAAAAGGGGAACCTCAGCTCTGAGTTCTTAGAATAACTCTGTTATCTTTGTACACACAGACACAAGCTTGTATAAATAAAGAACGCTGACAGTGATACAGCGCGAGTCCGTGAGTGCCTCCTGCAAGGAAGAGCGCTCTGTGACCGTCCTCGCAAGTAAAAGACAACTGCAGTGTTTGTGTTTTCTAACTCAGGTGTCTCAGCTGAAGAACTGCGGGGTGATGTTTAGAAATCCCCTGTCAGTTATATTAGCCTATATTACAGGATTAACTCGAACATGAAGCCGACTACAGACTTAAACATCTAACACTAACATTGTTTTCATATTAACTAAATGATAGCAGATTAAACTGCAGTGGACATACAATCTAAATTAGAATCTGAACTTGTGCTGCTGTTGTTGTTCAGTCCTGTAAATTACTGAACAAGTCCTGATGTCGTCTCTGGTTAAGATGATTGTTTTGGAACAAAGTAAACAGAGACTTTAGAGGATAACTATGCTGCTTCATAGTTATGTGGAGATGGAGGATGTTTTCTCACCTGATACAGTGATATAATGGTAGAGTTACCGAAGCTAATAGGCATCACGTTGGCTCTTTATGTCAAGGCTGTGTGCAGGCAGGCAGTATGGAGGAACCAAACGCAGGACTCATAGAGGCAAACCGTGAAGTCAAAACAGCTTTAATGCTGAACTCAAAAGTAACAGACTGAAAATACAAAAATAACCTTACACAGGCAGGCAAACAGAACACACAGCATAAGATGAGGGTACAGCGTGACGCTGAACACTGGAGGACACACACTATAAATACACAGGCAGGAACATGAGGGAACAAGGAACGGGTGGGAACACAGTCGGGAGAAGTTAGACCTAACAAGACAGAGCAACCGAAACTAAAAATACTGAAATAGGACATGGACCTTCAAAGAAAAACAGGAAATACACAGACTGGACTCAGAGACGCTATACAGACAGAACAGAGGGAACACACGGGCAGACACTAAACAGAGGGAGCACAGAATCAAAACCCTTGGAACTAAAAAGTCTAATAAGAATAAGCTAGAACGCAAGAACATAATAATAGTAAGAAACACAAACCGCTGGGTCAAAAGACCCAGGACCGTGAAACTTTAAATAAAAATACCCTACAACCAAAGGCCTCCTCTGCATTAGACTAATGGGAACTTGATGCAATAGTAACTCTAATTATTAGGCGAAGAAGCATGAAAAGGGAAGAAACACCCACGCTTGCCTGTGGGTGTTAAAGCTTAGTGTTTCTTGTGTAGTCTGTGTCTATATTTACTTTGTTTATCTCTGAGTGTTATGCCCAGAGCACTTTAACTAAAACTTGACCATTTGCAACAGTGATGGCACATGGTCACATTTCTACCGCTGTTTAATAAAGTTGATTAAAAAGCTGTGGCTAAAAACACATAAGAGGGTCAAAGGTTTTAACATCCAGCCTTTTATGTTTAAAATGATACAGAGTGCTATAACAGAGCTTATTCATATTCTATAATAGTAAAACATCTTTATTCTTAATCAAAGATAAATTGAGTCTGCATAAACTGAATGAAACATGAAGTTTGTCAGTCTGTGCAAATATTCACGTTAGAAACAAAATTATAGAAACAGACCCATAATGAACACAAGTGCAGTCATACAGCTCTGCGACACCACAAACACATAGTTGGTTTTCTTCGTTCTCAGATATCTGATATACAACATTGAAATATCTGTTTTAATGCAATAATTAATGAGACTCAGAATGATCCAAAGAGTCTCAGATTAATGTCTGCATATTACAGTACATAATGCTGACTTTAATAATGTGACAAACAGCAAAACCACGGTCATGTGTGTGTGACATCAGGTCACGACCAGGCCATAACTGATGGGATAATTTGTTTGAGGTAATATTTTTTGCTTTTTGGCATTCCTGTTAAAAAGGATGTTTTTTGTAAACTTGTTGAGGATCTGATACAGACTACTGAGAAAGCACAAGGAAGTGATCTGATGCAGATCCCTTCCTTGTGTTAAAAAAAAGAATTGAAGGAGAAGTCAATTGTTTTCGTTCAGTTACTTTTTAACTCAACTGTGAGTGTGCGGTATGTCTGCCCTGATTTCTGTGTAGTTTCAGTGTGCATTTATTCACTTACTACCAACCTTTTACACCTTTTGATATCCAAAAAGGTCTCCTATTCATCTCAAACGTGTTACTTTGCAATAGCGATGGCAGATTGTGTGCTTGTGTATCTACTTTTTGTGTGTGGAGTCTTTCAAACAGGTAAGGAACAGATGCTTCAGTAGCCAGTCTTTCTGTTTGCTGATGACTGATTCATTTTTCTCTGTTAAAGGTGCAGCAGCAGTGATCCAAACACAGCAGACTGTGATGGCAGCAGTGGGAGAAGATGCTGAATTGAGCTGTCAGCTCTTGGAAACTAAAGACGTCCTTCAGGTCACATGGCAGAAAAGTTCAAATGATGTGGAGACAAATGTTGCCACCTACAACAAGTACTTTGGCCAGAGAGTGAATGACGGCTTTACAGATAAAGTTAAGTTTAAACATGCTGGTCTATGGAACTGTTCCATAGTCATCAGGAATGTGACAGAGCAGGATGAAGGATGCTATCGCTGTCTGTTTAACACTTATCCTGAAGGAGCCTTTATTGGTAGACCCTGCCTCCAAGTCTATGGTAAGAACTTTTACCTTCTTCAAATTACAATAGGCTCCAGCAAAAAAGATAACAAATGAAAATTTGTCAGATCTTGATCGCATTTTAAAATCATTTTTCTTAAAGTGTTTGTTGATCCTTCACAGAGCTACACGAACCTGTTGTTGATGTCAGAGAGTCAAACTCTACTGAAGAGTGGGTTGTATCTTGTTCAGCCACTGGTCGACCTGCTCCCACTATAACACTCAGTGTCTCACAACAAGACCTCAACTTCTCACAGTACAACACTGTCAATGTTTCCAACACCAACGCTACATTCACTGTCACCACTACAGCTGTGCTCTCAGGTTCACTTAAACAGAGCACACAGGTGGGATGTGCAGCACGAGTGCTCTCTGCTCCTCACAGAGAGGTGATGGTGACAGTTCCTGAGGTCCAGCAGGTGTATGCTGCTGCTACTGCTGATTATAATGGTGAGAAACTTTTTCAAAGTCACAGATTTATAGAGTGATGCTATCTGAGTCAATTTGGAGCTAATAACAATGACTTCAGTAGGTCTACATTTCACTGTGATCCATGATTGATGTGTCAGTGTTAATCAGTGTCATATTTTTCCTGCTTTTCTCACAGTTTCCTTCTGGATCATTGCATCAGGTGTAGCAGTGGGGCAGATAGTCTTTGCTTGTGTAGCCACTTTCATAGCTGTCCTGCTTAAAAAAAAGACAAGAAGAGGTAACTTTCACTCTTGACTTATTTTGTGTCCTATTTTAATGTGTCTCTTCCTATTAAAACAGAATGCTTTATGACTCTTATATGTGACCTACACTGACACCTGTCTAATATCTGCAAATATTTATTATTTAAAAGTTTGAAATCCTTCTGTCACTCAGGGACCCTGAGAACAACAAATAAAATACCACAAAAATCAGCCAATGACATTATTGGTAAGACAGTTTGATAAATATCCATTTTCTACATGTTTATTTAATAATTCTTTGGAAGATAAATCGATGTGTCTTTGTGTAAGTATTAATTTTCCTCCCTCGGTTTATTAAATCTGCACCACATAGACACCAATATTGGGAGATGTTTGCTGGGTTCAAATTTGCATGTATGGATTCAGTGTGTGTAGAATCTCTAGATTCGCTGACTCTTTAGTTGACTGAACCCCCAAAATGTTTCTTTCACAGACTGATGACCCCTCCACATCTTTACTTCTCTAAAACTCAGCTTCCATCTAAGGCTCTTTACATACGTTTTATACAGCTCACTGTAAAATGTTTATCTTGTTTTAAGCACTTCAAAAAAAATACCAATCTTTTGTTGCTGCTGTCTAAAATGTTCTGCATTATGTTGCTAAAATGAAATAAATTTTTTATAGCAATAAAATATCTAAAATATAATATTTTATACCTTGCCATTATACCATGTGAGTTACATGCACACTTTAAATGCGTGGCATTTTTTTTTACTGTTAAACTGAATACAGTCTAACAGCAGTTAAATACAGTGCAACAAGGATCACCTAAAACCATCAGCTGTAACTCAGACGTAGACATAAATACATGCCTCAGAGTAACACAGAGTTGGAATGTGAACATGTGTAACTTCTGGTAAAATTATTTTTAAAGATGTACCTGACATATATCCTATATCCCATCCTCTGCTCTGTCTAAAGCTGTAGAAAGATTAAAATAATTTGGCAGAGGACTGATGATGGTGAAAATGATGGTAAAATGATTTCCACTTCACTAATATTCTACTTTGTATTCATGGTGCTAAAATAATTCAGTATACAAAGGAGTTTGTGGTTGACTCAGTGACTATGAGCTGCCAAGGGCCCTGTACTGTGAAGCTAGTTTAACATACCCAGGATATCTTTCAGTAACACAAAGCTGGTCATGAACTTGCTTAGCTAATCAAGGGTTTCCCCTACACGTTCACATGAAAGGGATGGTGTTGGAAACAGTTTAAATCCACCTCAAAAATATGAAGAGGCTACACACATACCACAGACTGAAAGAAACAAAAGAGCTGCAGAAAAAGCGGCGGTGTGAGGTTACGGTCACAGGTACATTTTGGTGAACGTAGCTTTGGCCTTTAGTCTGAACGTAAATAGTGTTTTGGTATCAGTAAAATAGGAGCTTTTCAGAAACTCCTGCCAGCCCATTTATCGCGTAAACATGCAAACAAAATTCCTAAAAAACATCAGTGTGTGTGGACATAGTTTGAGTTTAAGTAAGAGTAAAAGCATAGCAGAGTAATATTTTAAAAGTGAGTTCTTTAAGTGCTTTTGTCAGTATGCCTGGAACAGAGTTACAGTACTACATTAATAAAGTTGAGACTACTTGAAGATAAGATAAAAAAAAAAATAAAAAAAAGTGACAGAGAGAGATTGAGCTGGAAAGGATGTGCAGCTGGTTAGCGTGGTTAACTATAGGTTCAAGGTTCTTTATTTGTCACATGCATAGTTATACAAGTATAACACACAGTGAAATGTAGCCTGACACGCTCCTCGACATGTGCAAAAATTGGGGGGGGGGGGTGTAGAGGAAGAACATTATATATATATACATGTAGTATGTACACTGGGTGAATGTGCAGTAGTGCAGTAGTAGCAGCAAGCAGGTGAATTCTGTACATTAATATGAATAGACATCTGACATCTGACTATTTTACAGGAGCGATTAACTACAGCGAAAACTGCTCAGTAACAAGGAGTACTGTTAGGAGATAATGAATGAAGCAAGTGGCAGAGCAAGGTAGAGTGAATCAGAGTGTTAATGAATCAGAGAGTGGAGAGAATTAGTAAAGAGGAAGTGAGGGCAGCTATGATGAAGACGAAGAGTGGAAGGCCATTGATCCTGATGACATGCCTTTAACCAGGATCAACCGCAGGTATGGAAGTGTCTAGGACAGACAGCGGTGGACTTTTTAGCCAGACTGAGGATGCCTAAGGAGCGGAAAAGAAGTGTACTGGTATCAGTTTTCAAGAACAAGGGTGATGTGCAGAGCTGTAGTCACTACAGAGGAATAAAGCTGATGAGCCACACCATGAAGATATGGGGAATAGTTGTTGAAGCTAGTTAAGAAGAGAAGTGATGGTCAGTAAGGAGTATGACTTTATTCTGAGAAAGAGGAATACAGATGTGACGTTTGCTTTGAGAGTGTTGATAGAGAAGAATATAGAAGGACAGAATGAGTTTCACTGGGTATTTTTGGATCTAGAGAAGTATGTGAGGATGGGCCAGGTCATAAGACATAAGGATGTGAGGCAGTGCTGAAGCGAACGTTTTAGTGACAGGTAGGTTCAGGAAATGAGATTACATCAGTGATCAGCTCTGAGCTCCTTCTTGTTTGCAATGGTGATGTGGCTGACTGATGAGATGAGGCAGAAGTCTATGTGAACTATGATGTTTGCAGATGATACTTTGATCTGTAGTGACAGTAGGGAGCAGATGAAGAGCCTGGAGCAGTGGAGGCATGCATTGTAGAGAAGAGGAATAAAAGAAAGACAAAATACATGTGTGTGAATGAGAGAGAGAGACAGGTGGAAAGGTGAGCATGCGAGGAGTACACAACTGGGGTCAGCCATCAGGAGGACTTGCAGAGTGTTGGTGTGACAGAGGAGGATGCTGGCAATAGACGGAGCTGGAGGGAGATGATCTGCTATGTTAACCTCGAACAGGAGGAACTGTTTTATGCATGACTGTAGTGAAAATATTTTTCATGTTGTTATCTTTTATACTTTTAATAAAGGATATGTACTTACCTCTGTCTTGTTTTGAATCTCACACTCCAACGCACCATAGCTGTAACTTTGCCATAACACAGTGACAATAAACCTGTTTAATCTTGAATTTTTTTGTAAGGACATGCAAGTTTGTTGTGTTTTATTGTGTGGCTCGCAGTTTTTGAAGCACTTTAAATTCTAATTTAATAAGACAATATTATTA
The DNA here is from genome assembly GCF_041146795.1 of Maylandia zebra. NCBI lineage: Eukaryota > Metazoa > Chordata > Actinopteri > Cichliformes > Cichlidae > Maylandia > Maylandia zebra. The sequence continues at coordinate 31,287,512 of NC_135188.1, read as the reverse complement.
TTCAACGTTTAAAAAAATATTATAAAAGATAAAAATGACACAAAATGAGGAACATAAAAGATTCTGCATGTCGTGTGTCATTCTGCAGACCCACCATCTATCCTGCTGCTGTTTAATGAAGGTAATCAGGTGGGACAAAGGTACATCAGAATAATATTGCTGACAAACCCCTGATGGCATTCACTGACACAATTCTCTGTTCATTAACATCTCCCATAATTAAAAGTTGCATTTTATTCTACATGAACACATTTCATCATGACTAATTGGATAAATAGTTTATGTAAGGTTTTTTCTTTCCTGTTAAAAATTCATCATGTGCGATTGCTCAGGTTGTTTCAATGATCTTTACTTGAGGATCTGATACAGATTACTGGGAAATGGCAAAAATATAAATGTTTCTCTTGCTTTTCACTTCCTGGGGATACAAAAACAGAAAGAAAAGCAACTTGTTTTTCTTCAGGGTTGTTTTTTTAGACTTGTCTGTGATTGTGTGGTATGTCTGCACTGAGTTTGCATATATTTTTTCACTATAAACTTCTTCATTGTTTTATACCCATAAAAGTCTGCAGCTCAACTAAAACAATGTCACTTGCAACGATGATGGTACGTTGCGTTCTTGTATACTTGCTTTTTGTGTGTGAGTCCTTCCAAAACATAAGAAGCGGATGCTGCTGTAGCCAGTGTTTCTGTTTGCTGCTGACTGATTCATTTTTCCCTGTTAAAGGTTCAACAGACACAACAGACTGTGCTGGCAACATTCAGGAGACAATATAAGATAAATCATTTCATGTAATTTATTTCATAAAAACACTAAATACTGCTTTGTTTTGTTATTTTATTTAATCCCACAAAAATATGGCTGATTTTCTTTGTGGCAAATTAGATATGCTGAGGAATTATTCCACAATGCAAACAATGCGTGAATTTCTTCTATTTCTTTCAGCAGCAGGTGCTCAGCTTGGCCACTGGAGGTCTCTGTTTCTTCAGGTTTCCCGGAGTAGAGTTGAGAGTTTTGTAGACATCAGAGACTGAAACTAAACAGAAGAGAAACAGCATCAGACCATTCTGCATTTAACTGATGGGAACCAGAAGCGGCACAGTAATGAATGCATATCATTTTCTCAACAAAGTCTGCTGTGCAAGTCAGGTCTCACACACAGTCACTGTCACGGTTCGGGGCAGCGGCCGTGTGAAGAGTGGAAGGACTCAAATGCAGCACTTATTCAGATGTGAAGGGTGATTTATTAACAATACCAGACATAAAGTGGAGATGGCAAACAGAACTAAGGACGAACTAAACTGGGATAAACTACACAAAGGAGTGGCAAACCTGAACATGAAGGGAGAACAGCAGGGAGAGCACGCAGGGGGATTTCACAAGGTATGAATACAGACGACGCGACGAGGAACAGAGGCAAACACACACTATAAGTACACAGAGAGACACTGGGAAATCACACACAGGTGGGAGACACAGCTGGACCTGATTAACCTGACGAGACAGGGGAACACTAACACCAGGGACCAATAGAGGGAGCACAAACCCAAAACCCAGTATCTAAAATCCCAAAACACAAACCATCCCAAAACAGCCCAAGAATAATAAAGAGAATAATAACAATAAAGAACACAAACACAAAGTTACCGAGTCATGGTCGCAGGACCATGACAGTCTCGTTTGGTGCCAGCTCATATAGTTCGGTACGCTTGGGATGTTAAATCTTCAGGGATGAATATTTAGAGGTGGTGTAACTTAATGCATTTTGTTTAAAAAAAAGTGAGCAATTTGTATGCTTGTTGTATGGCTTGTTGTATGTAGTATGTTTTTTTTTTTTTAAACAGTGTGAAACAGACAGAGGTATACCATGAAGTTGCTCGTCACTTCTTTTGTGGTGTGACACCCTACATTTTATTCTCAGGAAGCCAAACTAGCTTTGCAAAAGTAAATAAAAAGCAGGACGTTTTGTTGCTTTTAGTGATTTTAAGTGCTTTTTCTGCGTTGGCTTTGAGCGTGGGAGTAAATGTGGTCACATTTGCTCAAAATAAAACTTTTCCATTTTTTTTTTTTTCGCACTCTGGAATCTGCAGTTCAGCTACTTGCAGCAATGATGCGACAGAATGTGCTTGTATATCTGCTTTTTGTCTACGGAGTCCTTCCAGCAGGTAAGAAGCCGGTTCAGCAGTAACTGATGTTCACATTAGAGGTACAACAGGTGAAACGTGTTTGCTTTTGTCTATCAATCTTTGAAAAGAAAAGAAAAGCTGAGGGAGGTGGCATCTGTTTCTTTCACTCAGTTTAAGTTTGTTGCATGAAATGCTTACTGTTCATTTCCTCCATGCAGCTCTAACAGCAGTGATACAAACACAGCAGACTGTGCTGGCAGCAGTGGGAGAAGATGCTGAACTGAGCTGTCAGCTCTTGGAGACTAAAGACATCCTTCAGGTTGCATGGCAGAAAAGTTCAAATGATGTGGAGACAAATGTTGCCACCTACAACAAGTACTTTGGTCAGAGAGTGAATGACGGCTTCACAGATAAAGTTAAGTTTAAATATATTGGACTACAGAACTCATCGTAGTCATCAGGAATGTGACATAGGAAGATCACTTCTATCACTGCCTGTTTAACACTTATCCTGAAGGCTCCTTCACAGGTAAACCCTGCCACCAAGTTTATGGTGAGAACTTTTACCTTCTTTAACCAACAACAAGTGCCTCAAGGAGGACATAAATGTGTAGGCAGCTTGTGTGTTTGTAAGAGCATGTTGATAATATTTCCTGATCCTTCACAGAGCTGCATGAACCTGTTGTTGATGTCAGAGAGTCAAACTCTACTGAAGAGTAGGTTGTTTCCTGTTCAGCCACTGGTCGACCTGCTCCCACTGTAACACTCAGTGTCTCACAACAAGACCTCAACTTCTCACAGTACAACACTGTCAGTGTGTCCAACACCAACGCTACATTCACTGTCACCACTACAGCTGTGCTCTCAGGTTCACGTAACAACAGCACGCAGGTGGAATGTGCAGCACGAGTGCTCTCTGCTCCTCAGAGAGAAACGATGGTGATGATTCTTGAGGTCCAACATGTGCATGGTGGGAATGACGATAATGATGATGGTAAGATGGTAAAGGAAGGTACCTTTTTCAAAGTCATTATATATATTAGGGTTTGTCACTACTCTGTAATCCTCATGTCTAAAATTCTAGATTTTAAATTAAGTCTAATATTTCCTGATTTCTTTCAAGTGTTTTATGTCACATTTCCATTTGTTTTCTTCCAGATTTTACTTGGATCATTGTGTTGGGTGCAGTGATCTGCGTTTGTGTTGTTGCTGTTGTCACTATTCTTACAAACAGGAAAAAGGTAAGTCTTTTAAATGCTATCTGAATTAATCTAACACCTTTGCTACTGTAGCCTAACTCTTTGGTTTGACTCCTTTGTTTTGTCCTGCAGCTGCTCTAAAATATATGATGTGATTCAATCCGCAATCAAAAACACATATGGCTAAGATACCTTTGTCATATTGTTATTAGAAACCCTGATGCTCTCAAGTTTTTTTACTATATCTGAAACCTATTGGCTGTCTTCTGTATTTTTCTAGCAGACAGCTGATCATTGTATACTTAACATACAGTACTTAACAAAATGCATTTAATCAAACTGAATCAGAAGGTCTGATTGTGTTTAATGTGTTCTGAAGCTTTGAGAGTTTGTAATTAAATTTAATTGTCTGGATGCATGTTTGTAGCTGTGTGTCTTTATTTTTTTGTCTGTGTGTTTATTTTTTGTAATTTTTGTTAATACAATTTTCACATTGATTTTTATTTTATTTTCATGTTTTCTGTTCATGAAATAAATCATTTTATATAACTGCTTCCACTTTGTCCATGTAATTGTTTTCACCTTCATATTTACTGCTGCTTTCGGTTACATTTAAAAGATGTATATAATGTAACAAAGGTTTAGGCCACTAAAAAAACAAAAAACAGGTTTGGGGTCATGACCTTTTTCAGAATAATCTAAAATCCAAATTCAACAAAGAACAGAAAAAAGGTTTTTAATAACTCATAAATATTTTTAATTTTCCCTTTATTAAAAAAGACGACTTAGTCTACTTGAATAAACACTTTAAATAAAATAAATTAAGGTTATTTTTGAGCTTCTTTGTGGCAGATTAGTTCTAATAACGAATGGTTGAACCTGTGCAGTTGATTTCTTGAACTGCAGTTGCGCCATTCGGCCTCTGGGGGTCTCTGTTTGTTCATCTTTCCCGTCCTCAGAGGGTCGTTTGCAAAGTTCATGGGCTGAAAAAACGCAGAAGGAAACAACACGCTGGAGTATTGGTTTAATGTACGAGCTGTGGATTATACTTTTCCAGTTTCACCTCACCTGACGCACAGGGCGAACGCCGGGTCCCATTTGTCTTTGCGGATTAAACTCTGTCAGCAGGTATTTATTTATTTTTATTTTTTTCCTTGTAAATTCTGAACAGTTTTAAGTAAGCACGTGCGGAAGGACTGAAATATTTTTAAAGGTTAACGCTTGCATGCTTTGCATTTGTTTCTTTGAGCGTTTAAATTGAACCCACCTGCTGTCAAATTCTTCACAGCATCTCTAACTTTGACCTTAACCTTCATAGCGAATGACTGTGATCGACTTAAAATGACTTGGATTAATATAAACTCAAACTTTATCACACTTTTCCTGTTTTGCACCTGTGACTAAAGTATTTTAAAGGATTGATATTTACTTAGATATGCTTACTGATATTTACTGTGCATTTTTCATGCATTGCACTAATCTGTCCCTATTATTTTATACTATAGTATTATATAGTATATTATTAAGTACAGTGATTTTCTCATGAAAAGAGAATTCGTTTTGTTATTTGAAAAATAAAAATGTGATAACTTTGTTTTTAAATGTGGGGGAAATTATCTTTGTGTGTGTGTTGTTGTTGTTGTTTTATTTATTTATTTATTTATTTTTAGAAATCTGTTCAAGATGTGTTCAGTCTGTCTCCTGAGGCTGGATTTTGGTTGGCACCCAGGTTTCACTTCCTCACTTGTTGATCTTGAAATGTTGTTGTCAGTCAACTTCTAGCTCCCTCGCTGTCTCTTCCATTGATGACTTGCCTTGGATGTGAAGAAAATTAGGCTGGACTTTCACAATAAAAGCCTACATCTGTTTGGCCTTGTTGACTGAGTCTCCCAGCCTACTGTGAGACATCAGTATGGCTTTATAGTGGAAAAGTGATTTAACTGTTGCCCAACAGGAGCAGGCAGCTTGTTTGAAGCCAGATGGCTGACAGTGTAAATGGTGCAAAATAATGCCCGTAAAAGCTGTGAGGTCTGGACGTGGTCTGTCTTGTGGTTTAGGCAGGTTTCTCTTTACCAGTAAGTCCACTTCACCTGACTCAGAGCAAGTTTAATCAAAAGTCACTTTGTGCCAAATTCCTCCAGCCTTTTTCTCCAGGATGCGGAGAGCTGATGCAAGCCAAGTACAATTCACAAGTAAAGCCACAGTGGTGACTTTCTATTGTCTCTGTGAAACAATGAGAGCAGAGCTATGCCAGAGTATGATGTTTACAGCTTACTCACTGCTGGGCTCGGCTGGTGATTGCACACCCTCTGCTTTGCATGTCCTTGTGCATGCTGTGCTCACCTTAATGACTCCCTCCAACCTCCATCTTCAGCATCCGGCCACTGTAATTCCTTTGTGGTTGCAGGTATCGATGTCGAAACCTCAGGGCTTGATGTTGTCTAGACATCTAAGAGGTGTGCTTGTGTTGCGTTGCCAGATAATTATGGGCTCACCGGAGTGAGCGCATGCTGTTGATTAAGATATAAAACCCCCTATTAGACCCCAGGTAATGTTCCTTGAATCAGCATCTGTTGTTGTTGATGCTTACAAATCGCCATAGCAGCAACTTTTAAAGGAAACTAACCGTGGGATGCACAGATGTCCAAAAGAAAAAAGAATACTAAAGAAAAAGTTTAATTTCTTATGATGCTGACGTCTTTGCTAATGTCCTCCTCTGGCTTTTCCATTACAGCTGACAGCTTCCCAAGAACATGCAGGATCTACAGTTCTGACCAGCAGCGGCTCAACAAGTAGAGCACTGGACAGCTGACAGGGGTATGATTTTTAGGAATATTATTTCCTTTTTTCTTTGTCCTGTTTATTTAGCCAGAAGCTGTAAAAAGTGCTTAACCTTGAGGTTTCCCCGCTGCGATTAAGGTTGTGGTCAAACTCCCTGACTGCGTTTGTGTGTGCAGCTGCAGTCTGGATGTAAGATTGGGTCAGTGCTTGAGTCGGTTACCCTGCTTCAGTGTGCGATGTGCGGGTCCTCTATCCCGCTGCGTCTGCTGCTCTGGATCGTAGGAGCAGCTGTCTCTACGACGCAAGGTATTCCAGATACGTGTGCGTGTTTAATTTTTGAGTTTCTTCTTTTTTTCTGTGTTTTTGCAAAATGATTATAGCCTCCTTTTTTACATGATGATTACACTTGCTGCTATAACCAAAGTTTCACAATGGCCTAGGCTGTTTTCAGAGCAGACTGTTAGCTTACAAACTGTAGGCATGAGATTGCAAAAGTCAGAAAGAGAAAACTAACTTTATTGAGTTCGTTTTTGTTTAATGGTGAGCTTGGTTTTGCATGGAATTGCCTCTGCAAGAAAGTAACTGCATATGTCCTGGTTTGTCTTCATATTACTCTTGCTCTATATCATAGCTGTAATTATTTTTTATTTTTAAGAGTTAAAAAAAATGCAATTATCTAAGATTGAAGCAGTTGTGCCCAACCTGTTTGACTTCTGTTTCGTGTCGCTGATGTGATTATTTCTACATACCTTACTAGACTCATTAGTTCGATGCATAATTGCACAATATTTTTGCACAGCAGCAAATGTGTTTATCAAAAGCTGTTTATAAAAAATGGAATTAGCCATCGTGTCATCACCAGTTGGTTGTGGATTTTATTCTAGGACTTTTACCCATTGCTGTTTTATTTTTTTAACCACATCTGACAAGTTAGAAGCCGAGCACAATGCACTGTCATACAATAGCAATGAGGTAGCCTCACACCACGGAAGACAGTAATTGATAGTCTACCCTACTAGCTTACTCTAAGTGGGACCAGAATTTAATAAATGAGTTCCACAATGTGTCAAATAACACTTGAAACTAGGGATCTGGTTGGTTTATTGGCGTGCTTCAATAAACCAACCACAAAGTCTGTACTGACATATCAGTAAAATTTGAAAAACCCTAAAGAAAATTTAGGGAACCCTATTTTTTTAGGGTTCAGAATAAAGATTTTAAATTATATTCTAATTTTATTCCATCTAGTCATAGAGTTCAGGAATCTGATCTGGAGGTCCCCTCCTCCTTCTACTTGTGATGTGTAATGAGTATGTCCTGGGTAAACCCAGGACACATTGGTGAGATTATGTCTCTTGGCTAGCCTGGAAACACCTCTGTATTACCCCACGTGATCTAAAAATGGATGGATGGAATTTTGTATTTTTGTGTAAACTTCATTGTAGGTTCTCCATTACCTGGGCATTAAAAAGGCCAATCAGACCACTTTTAGTCAAACATAAATTTTTTTTTCCAGAAAAAAACAAGTCCAGATGCCCCCTTTTCAAGCCCTCACAACTTTGTAATGCAATAGGGTTTTGTTTTTAAATTCAGTGTTACTCTTACTTCCCCACATAATTACCAGTGAAAAAGTCTTTAGAGTTACAGGAGCTGACTCTGTGTTTGTGCCTTACGTCAGGTAAGGTTTTAGGTCCCGCTAATCTGACCGCAGAGGCAGGTCGTCCCTTACTGCTCGGCTGCAACATCACTACGGAGCCAGGTGATATGGTCTACCAAGTGCGCTGGCTCAACAAGCACCACAAGCTCATTCTGGCGTACGAACAGGGGACGTCGCCCCACATCAGTCACCAAGACCAAAATGTGCAGCTCACTGTCTCTCATCACAACGCTAGCTACATAACCTTCACGAAAGTGCAGGCTGCTGACAGCGGCTGCTACCACTGCATCTTTGATGTTTACCCCAAGGGCACGCAACAAGGCTTGGCGTGCTTCAATATCATCGGTGAGAGTAAATCTTACAAATATGTCTAAAATGAGCTTTAACCTCAGAGCCGTTTTTAGGAATGTTCCCATTCTGTCATGTCTGTGGAAGTGACTGAACTTTGAGTTTCTTGTAGGTGTTTAAGCTCTCATCTGAGAAGCTTCTTCAGTTCTAAAACCAAATGATGGAGAGTCTCAGGTATTTAAACCCTAGTGGGACTTGTTCTCCTGGAACTGAAGAAGCTTCTTGATTGAGAGATAAAACCTCTTCACTAGCCTCCAAGCTCCTTAGACCCATTCTGCAATAATATCCTTACTGGTGGTTCTCATAACATCCCCTTGATTCTGTTTTCTTAAAAACAACAGTCTTCGGTCTGCATTTTTCAAGGTAGCAGCTCCAACTGACATTTGAACTTTTGTGCCTTTATGATAAAGTCAAAGCCTCTTTTGCAACTGTGTTTATTTGTGGAAGTCACATTGCACAGTATAAGCTTTGTTTTGCCTGAGGGCAGCAAAATCCTGTAAAACCGGAAGTAGCAGGTTAAAGTCTGAACTCTCAGATCAGCAGGAGCAGGAGAGCCCACCCAGGCTGCTAACCTTAGTGCTTTCTGTTGTTACTGCTAAATGTGCTCATACATTATTCTTATTTAAAGACCATCTCTTATACCCTAAAAGCTGCATGGAGTTAATGAATATCAGTGTAGACAGCTACTTTTCCATACTAGATGACTATAAAACACTTTGGAGCAACTCCTGTTATTTTAAAATCTGCTGTATAAATAAAAATGACTTGATTTGGCTACAATTTTCTGTGTACCAGGAAAAGTGCATTTCGATGGCAATAAGACTGCCATAAGTGGAAAGCCGACCACCCTTTCATGCTGGTACAGCCTCCCTGGCAGGGTCCGACAGGTCTTGTGGAGGAAGACAGCCGAGCAGGGTGACACCACCACTGTTGGCTCCGTTGCTGAAGGCAACCATTACAAAATAGAGGAACAGTTCAAGGGTCAGGTCAGCCTGAGCCGAACCCTGGGACACACTGAGCTGACGATAAAGGCTGTCCGAACGGAGGACGAGGCCTGCTACACCTGTGAGTTCCACACGTACCCAGATGGCACCCGGGCCGCCACCACATGCCTCTCTGTTTATGGTGAGATCTTATTTTTTTGTTTACTTGGTTGTTTTGTTTTGTTTTTTACTGTATTTGGTCCTTGGAAATTGTTCCCTATTAGGTGATGAATTCTATGTTATCCAAAGTCTGTCATTACATATAGCTGACAAAGTTGTCATGACATTTAGTCATTAGCAACTCAGTAGCCATATTTAATCAGCGCCTCTATATATGGCTAATCTCCACAACCCCAGCTTTGAATATACTCTTCAAAGTTAAACTACAACCCTCCTCGCTCGAATTGAGACAAGCAAGGATCATACACTGGATGATTGCTCAGGCGCTATTTCAGGCAGGCAGTAGCCATGATAAGTAGTCATGGTAGCTTATCTTATTACCATGCCATGTCAGCTGATACCCTTCTACACATCTTATTGGTAAATCTCATATAGAGCCCCCAATTTAAGTTGCCTTAGCTTGACAACAGCTGCTACCCACCTGCAAGCCACTTTGCAACCCATATCTCCCACAGAGCCTACTTTCATGCTTGTGAGTGTCGTACCTATTATATGTGTTGGCCCTTGCTGCTGCTCTCCCAGCCTCCAGTTTTCCATATATACACATAAAACGATTGGGAGATCCCACAACAGAGCAACGGCAATCTTCTCATTGAAATACACAAAAATCTCTGTCTGTTAGTTTCTTTGACCACCAACTTGTCCTTCAGAATTAAGAGTTGAGGAACCAAATTTGTCACACAGGTATATCTGAGACCCCTGATTGTTCTTATCTATCTCATATATTGTGGCATAATCATGTTGCCGTGCAACTACCTAGCAACAAGCTAAAATTGCATGTTTTTGTTGTTTTGTTTTTTTTGCCTTGTTGCATCTATAGCACCTTGTGAAATTATCCTTTTGCTATTTCGCACTAACATATCAATTATACCCACAAATCCTGAAAGATCTAGCAATGTGGGTTTTTTTCTTTTTTGTGTTTAGACACATAGAACAGCTTACAGGTACAAACAATACTGGAGCATGAGCATTTGCTAGCAAATATAAACTAGAGCAGATTAAAAAAAACAATTTTCTTTTAGCTTTAGTTGTATTAGGAGGCACACCTACAATTTTCATTTTATAATGGGAACACTTAATAATAATAATAATAATAATAATAATAATGATAATAATGATGAAGATGATGATAAGACTATTTCTGGACATCTGGAAATGACTAATGTGAGCTGTTTCCAGGAAATGTCAGATAAATATTTCGCTGGGTGTTGACATGGAAAAGTGTTTCCATCCTTTCCATCAATCTGTGCCCATTGTTAGTGTCATTTAGAATAAAAATAATATGTTGGAAAAAAATTTAAATGGCATGGGACCTTGAACTGACCAAACTGATCATTCCAGTTCAATGAGTAGCGCTATTGTTAATTTCCCACGCGGAACATGGATCTCTGAAAGTAAAACATATTATTAATATTACCAATCCTGTATTTGTTTACAGGAACATTTATACAGTATGGGTTAGTGTCACATGCTAGAAAGTTAAACTAGTTTTCTTCCCTAAACCTGCTCCTAACTTTAACCCAGAACATGATACACAAAAGAGGAAAAACAAGGTGTGGCTGTAAAGTTCGGGCTAAATACACTGGTGCTGGCGCCTTTCTATGGTCTCTGCCTTATCTTTCACCCTCTCGGAAAAGGGTCTTGACATGTACCACAATGAGAATATACTGAGGGCTGAGAGGAAATGTGTACTAGTGTATGTGTGTGTGGATCCTGTATATAGCTCAGGAAAAGGAAAAGCAGTGTATAAACAAACCACAGGCAGCTCAAAGGTGAGAGGTACTGGAGAGGGTCATTAACTACTGTTCTGATCTATTTTTCCCCTCAGTGAGAGAGAGTTGCTTAGACCACTATTACACTTTTACACATGAATTATACTTCTGCATCAGATCTACTCAGTAACTTATGCCAGAACCAGAGTCCCATTTTAATTGTATGCTGTGAGCTTCCACGTAACCTGGCCTGCGCCTCCTGAGAAGTGTAACTGCATTGGATCAGTGTATACCACAACTTGACTTGAATGGTGTGCAAGATTGTGGTATAGAGAAAAAAAGGAGTTTTGGGTTAAAACGTCAGTTGGGACGTAGATTTCCATCAGAAGACTAAATGTAGCTCTAGTGATCATGAGCAAAAGTTCCAGGAGTGAGAGTAGTTGCTGATCTTCCTCTGTGAGTGCGTGTGTGGGTGCTTTTGGAGTGATAATGAGAGAGGGGTGTCACAGAGGGGAAAGTGGTGATTAATGTGGGATCAAGCCCAGGGGATGAGTGGTTTACTGTTTCCCTAGACACAAAGCCTAGTGTGTTTGTGTGTGTGCGTATGTTGCTTTCCTAACAGGCTTTGCTTTTGTCTGAACTGTTGGAAGCAGACACCAGATCCAGACACACACATAAACACACACACAGTCAGTAAAAGCTGCTCTGGCTCTGTTCTCCGTCTGGCTTTTGTTTCCAGGCCTGTCGGAGGACGACTTGTGTCACTGTGTCGTCGGGGCAGAAAGATTGACAGGCGATGTTCTCTGTTTGTCCATCTTCATTAGGAAGGCAGATGAGCAAATCTTTGTTTTCTGTGGTGTAACTAAAAGAATACCAAAAAAGAGTAACACAGAATGAAAAAATGACCTAAGAAAAATTGCAAAATAAACTTCAAGCAGCCATTAACTCAGTCTGTCTCTCTACAGTTTTACCCAAACCAGAGGTGAGCCAGGTGACCTCACCTTCAGGGATCACTGAGGCCAACTGCACGGCCAAGTCCCGGCCTGCAGCGGAGATCATGTGGAACGTCGGCAGTGACAACCGAACCCTAGGCCCACCATTTTCGTCGGCCTACGAACAAGGCGACGGTACAACAATAGTGACGAGCACGCTACTCTTCCAGTCTGGGCTGTTCAGCGACCTGTCCATCAAGTGCATCGTGCACCACCCGGGTTTGAATAAACCCCTGTTGATGTCCCTCAACACAAACAGTGAGGACCTCCTGAATGATGTCTTGTCCTGTCACACATTATAGCAAATATAATATGCCATAATGTGTAAAAGCTCCTTTACTAGGAACAGGAGCTTTTGTTGACAAATGTGAATTCTCTGCTATTTTAGTGCTGGGTAATTATGGCTGCTTTGATGGGGTCCCGAATCCTGTAATGCCACATAGTACGGGAAGGATTATTTTTAGTACAGAGAACCTTTCTTGTCTTACCACATCACCTAACATGTTTATTCCAGATGTCATACATAATATATATCCTACTTTTAGACATCATCTGTGTTTTGGAGGAAATGTGAGCTTGTGTGTTTGTGTGCCACAGTGGGTCCAGCCATGGTTATCCTCATCTCTGTGTGCGGTGTGGCAGCGGTCCTCCTCTTGTGCTTGTGTGTGTGTCTCTGCAAGTGCTTCATCTGTACGGATGGTGAGTCTAAAATCTAAGCTTTTTTTTTTTTTTTAAAAAGCTTCACATTTGCATTTCTTAAATAGCATTCAGTTACTGGAGTGCTAGGATTTAGCTTGACGCAACAAGGCCAGCTTTGCCGTTTAGTGGTGTCAAAAGGCATTTCAGAAATGCAATGAGTGTAGTTTTTGCAATAATAAATTACAGCCTGTCATCAAACATAGACTAACTTCTGTTACGAGACCATATGAAGATTTCCCTTATATGGTTGGCACTCTCAATCCTAGTAGCTCCAGAAAACATGGCTGAAGAAAGTCCATGAGAAGCCCTTTGAGGTATTCCCTCAAAGTTCAGCAAAACAGTTATTCTGGGAAGCCTTTATGAGGAACCATGTAATTATATATGTCAAGCAGAAGAAATTACCAGACTTTTTTTTGTTGTTGTTGTTTTGTTTTTTTTTATTAAATTCTGCTTTACTTAAGGTTTTCTAGGCTTTCCTTTATCACAGGATGTCCATGATGTGAGAAAAACCCTCAGTGCATATGCAGTGTTTGTCTAGTGGCCTGCTGTGCTGGCCAAGTTTTGAGTGCCTCTTGTCACCGTGACTGTGATAAAGTGTCCACATTTCTTCTGGTTACATGAACAGAAAACATCTTGGCATTTATGGACTGTGACATACCAAATCAGCCTCCAAGAACTACAGTGGCACAACTACTGCTTCAAGGACTGACAGATAAAACTTGTTTTCTTTTCAAAGTTAAACCTAATTATTTTGTCATTTGTAATTTTGAAAATGAACAAAAAGGGGGAAAAATTATTGACTGCTTGTATATAAAGGAGGTAGATCATATATCATTACCATTAACATTTTAGCTAGTTTTAGCTCAGAGTTTACTCTCGTCACCCCTATTTTCTAACATACTTACATACTTACTATATATATATATATATATATATATAATTTTTTTTTTTTTTTTTTTAAGATTGTTGGTGTCTTCACTACCAAGTTGAAACAAATGTGACTCTAACTTACTCTAACGTAGTAAAGATTTACAACACTGACAGCAAAGATGTAAATATTTGTTTTTGTAGCAATGGGAGAATAAATAACTTCTCAAAATGATGAGCAAACATCAGGAACTGAAAAACAATTTCAAGAAAGACATAAAAGCAGCTCCTCAATTGACCACTTCAATCAGCCTTCAAAGTGGGTCAGTTCCCAAAGAAATATCTTTGGAGCATAAAACAGTGTTGGTCTCTAGAGCTAATTTGCCCCTTCTTGGTGACAATGATAAGTTACCAATTTCTGATATTTTGATTCTGATAACTCATTTGTGTCTTTACTAATTTTTTTTTTCAAGCCCTGTTTTTGATGAAGATAGAATCCCATTTTATACCACAGATAGTATAAAAGTACAGATGTACCTTACTAACCAAGCTAACTAGCCAGCATTAGTTGGTGATGTCACAGTGGCATCTTTAACTTAGTCTTTGGAGTTCAAGTTGAACTAATTAGAAATTAAGAATGTGGGTTTTTGTATTTGTATTTGTTTTTTGTTTTTTTTTTAGTTCCCATTGGGCATAAAAAATGTGATTCTTTTAGCTGACATTATTAATCCATTGTGTTTTGCAGACAGGGAAAATAATAGGAATACAAGGAAGCATAAATTGCTTATTAACAATAAATGCATAGCCTGAAAGATACTTAGCTGCCAGGAAGGAAACCATTCACAGCTTAGTTCTGCCAATGTTAATAGCTGTGTCTGCCAATTTTGATTACAAAAAAGGATATTACAGTTTATATTTTTTATATATATAATTACAGTTAAGTTGGAGATTTCTGATGTTTCAGCTGTTTTTATTATAACAAAACATGAAACACACTAACAGTTACCAGAAAACACCCTCTAAAGGTCAATATTCAGCTTCTTTTCACACTTAGGCGACATGGCAGATGCCTTCTCCGAGGTCATTGACACTACCTTCTCTGCTGTTAACACCTTTCCCACAATAATGACTGAGTGAGTTGCCAATGTAATGTGGCATGTGGGTGGTTGCCCATTTCCCCCTTATGATAAATTACCTCCACACCAAAGGGAGCCAGGGAAACTCTGGCTTGTGCTGTATTGACAGAGGCCTTGGCTTGAAGCTGGTGTTCTGGCTGGCAAAACAAAAGCTGTAAAGGAAGAAAAACAAAAGTGGAGCTGATGTGTCAAGGTTGGGTCACATGACTGTTCTTGACATCCATAGCTAATACAATCTCACGCATCAACAACAGTCAAAAAACTATCATCCATTATAGCTTAAATATGCCATCCCCTCATGGACATTTTCATGTTTGATTTTTCAAAGATTTTTTTTTCAATTTTTAAAAAAAGTTTTCAGCGATGTTGTAAAGGTGGGAATTCACTGCACTGCACCCTTGTCACCTCTTCATGTCAAGTTTCAAAGCTAGGTTTTGCCCACACAAGAGAGTCCCCATTCATGCTGCTGATATAAGGGTGGTTCTGTTTTTGTCAGGAACACTCTTAAATACTATGTTAGCAGTGTGATTGATTGTGCCATGTTTGACCAGAAAATTGAGCTTGGGATATGTTGAATAGATTGCAGTGGCTTCGTTGTAAAAATAGATTTTTCCCAGGAAATGAAGCCCTTGTTTCCTTGAAACATTCCTTGAACCACAAGTTTCCTTGTTTTCCAACTATGTGGGACTTGAGCAGAATAACAAGTGATCGTGCCGATTGTCTGGAGTTAGCAGGCAGAAGAAAAGACCCTCTTTCTTGGTCTAATCCCTGAGACTAAGAAAGAAGGCAGACATTAAGGGGGCCTGGATGAGGGAACTGTGACAAGTCCTAAGCTGAAAGGCTGCCCAGTTGATAACAACGTCCCCTCTCATACTCAGCTGTACAGACACACTCTTACCATATGTATTTCCCAGTCTTGGCCAAGTTGGGATGTGGAGCAAACACAGGCTTTTACTGTGATGTGATTCAGATTGCAGTTAAAGCTGTGATGCAAAGTGTCTTTGTTTTTACTTTTAGATAACCTGACAAGTTTTGTTTTATTTTTTAAAATCAGACAGCTTCATGTATACTGATCATTTAATGATTTTATGATATCACCTGATGACACAGTGATTAAGCCAAGATCATCGCTGTCATTAATAGAAAATTTAATTCTAGTTACAGGATCAATTCACAATATAAACATAGTATCACGTGTAAAAATTCAGCTGCAATGCATCTTTCCCATACTTGGATCTAGTTTATACATATGGATCAAGAGTTATTTGCATATGAAAGTAGAGTACTGTGAAAAACTCTTGACACACAACTTTGCAAAAACAATCTTAAATAGTATCTTTAGGTAGATTGTTGCTAGTATTTTGCAAAACAAAAAAACAATTTCTTTCCATTTCTTTTGTTGAATCTGTGAAAAATGCCAAAGATAACACAGTTTGAAGGGCAGAAAATAGTATTTTTGGTGACTACCAAGGTGATTCCCAAAGAGCTATTAGCTGAAAACTGGTTATGTCTGCATGGTGTATGGTGTGCAGTGTGTCCTTAAGAAATCTGAGGAAATTGGACAAGTGGAGGACAAAAGAAGAAGTGTCATGCCTGAAAGACTATACAGCAGATGAACAGTATCTGAATGTTGTCTCCTTAAAAATAAAAAACAAATCACACAGAACCTGAGACATCTGACTCTTCAGAAGGCTCATCAGAAACGATCTCAGTGGAAGGTTAGCTCAAGTCACGGTCTTGAGGAAAACTGGGAGTAAAAGCTGAGGTATGCCAAATTACACAATAACTGGACTGAAAATTAGTGACAACAGGTCTGATGGAGTTAAGAGTTCAAGTTTGAAATTTTTGCTTCAAATCATTATCAATATGTACAGAGGGGGGCAGCAGAGAGGTAAAATAGTGCATTTCTACAGCCATCTGTAAAAGTCCCAGGCACAGTCATAGTTTGGGGACACATTTCAGCCAGTAGTGTTAGTGATCTTGTCAAACTTGATGGAAGTATGAAAACAGAAGAGTACTGTCAGATTGAGATTGACCATGCAATACCATCTGGAAAGCATCTGGTTGGAAAAAGCTTCATTTTTCAGCACGACAAACACAGTGCCAATGCCGTAAAAAGGTATCTTCATAGAAAAACACACAGTGGAACACTCAGTCATGGATTGGCCTCTCCAGAGCCCAGACCTCAACATTATTGAAGTACTGTGTCATCATGTTGACAAGAGAACAGAACAAAAGGCAGAAACATCCAAAGAAGAGCTTTGAATGTCCTTTAAGAAGTCTGGAAACCTATTCCTGAAAACTACTTAAAGAAATTACTACAAAGCTTCCTAAGAGAGTTCAGGATATATTTAAGAATAAAGGTCATCATACAAAATACTGACTTTCAAGGTGATTAGAATGGTTTCTGGTTTCCCTTTGTAGCACATTCAGTGCGCATGCGCCAACCAGCGTGCAGCCTGTTACAGTCGCTCCTGCACAAATAATTTCCCCCAGGGATCAATAAAGTATTCTGATTCTGATAGTCCACTTGAAGTCCAAGTTCTTTTGACCAGCTGTTTTTGAAATGGCGTTGGCTGCATGAAGGTTAAAATCTTGTGTAGAGAACAAGCAAGAGATTTAATTTGATTAAACGCAATCTAGAAACTCTTCTCATGGTAATTTAGTTTTTTATTAGCTATTGTAAATTTATCTGCTTTTGTCTCCTGGCACGCAGGAGAGGGAGTCTTCAATCGGGTATGAGCTAGCCAGACATCCTGGCAATACTGGAAGCATAGAAAAGCTAGTTACTTTCCCCAGCACTATGCCAGCACACTATTCAATGGGTTTTCAAATTGGGCCAGTTGTAGTTTACAAAGAATGAAACAAACATGAGTGACATTCCTTTTACAAATCAGAACGACCTTCTGCTAAGTTTGTCTGTGTTTCAGTCCTGCTAAGGATCTAATATTGCTTGTTAACATCCACCTTGTAATTGTAATCTTGTCTGTCATTTTTGTAGGCATGGTCGCTGCATGTGATTTGTCGGATTTAGCTACACATAAGATGCTAGGGGACCTGGCTGTACTCAGCTTGCACTGTTATGAGAGCAGAACTGTTGTTAATGAAACCATGAAATCCACCAAAGAAATAGTCTCCATGCAAGTCTTGTTTTTACATTACTTTTCCTAAATATATCTGTGGAAAAATAGTAACAACCACAGTTAAAACATCAGTTTATGCATTAATTAAAAGTATTAATCTAATTTATAAGGACTGGGAAGGATATTAACAGCATAATCACCCAAACCAACAAGAACCATCATGTTTTGATTCAAATCTTGCTGAGTGCTGGAAACAAATTACAAAATAACCCACTTTTGGTGAATAACCAAAACAAAACAAACTATAGCAGGTTACCATGTGTTTCCAAAGATGCTCTGACTAACAAAATTAAGTTTATGGCTTGTAATGTAATTTGCCTTAATATTTCCTACCATGTCATTTTTTTAAGCAATTCACCTCAGGACATCTGTACTTCCTCTCTGAGTTAGAGGAAAAGCTGAAAATCCTGCACTGTGCACCAGCCGGTCTCTAAAACTATTGCTGACAAAAGTCTCTGAAATGCCCAGTTCCAGAGAAACCCACTGTGAACCCATTGAGGTACTGTAATGTCTGCGGTTGAAGACAGACCATGAAAAAGCCACAAATAGGCCCCGGTAGTTCCTGCTCAAACAGTGGGTGTAATTCGCACTCTGCCTGCCTCGATCTCAGCTGGGAAGAAGGACCAAGGCCGGGGCCTCTTCCAGTAAAATGTTGCTGGTCTATTTGGGGCAGTGTTTGCATGATTTTTGTCGTGGTTGGGTGGTGATATGTGGACCGCAAGGTCTGCCGCTGGCTGAACTACAACTAAAGATAAGAGTGTGAAATCTTTAATCATGGAAAGAAAATGTTTTCAGTGGCATCTTTTAATCTGAGGCACCAGAGGAAATATGGGGCTGGCACCACATCCGGTCCAGCACACAAACACAGTTACCACTTGAATCATGGGGGCAGAACTGATAGCTCCCAAGATATCAGAGGGAGGACAAAGGAACAAACTTTAGTCTCATGTTATCTTAAAAGGAACACAGCTTCCTAATGTGGAGAAGGTGACACCTACTGGTTGCCACACTGAAACAACAAACAGCTTTAACAAGCATTAATTTCCATCTGCACTAATGATTTTCCACTAACTCACAGCACAGTTAACCTGTCGCTGATGCTCTAATTGTCTTTTAGCCTCCATGTGTCGATTTTGCAGTGGTGCTATAGACTTTCCTAAATAACTCACATTACTGCCACATGTAGATTTAGGTGTGGCAGGCAATTATGTCTGTGGAATTCATGCAGTGTTTCATTATTTTGTGTATGTGATCTTTTTAGATATGAGGGGGCGTTTTGGGGATTTTGTGAGTGCACAGACGTGTAAGGGCTTGCTGTGTTTCTTTTTGCATTCCTGAGTGGGATTTATATCAAGTTAATACACCCTGTCGCCGATGATATTGTGACATTTTTACATTTAGAAATACTCTGAGGGCTTCTTTTTATAGACTAACCTCAAACTCCGATCTTGATTAATAAAACTGGATGATCAATCAAACAGTTATGTATAGCCACAGCTTAAGAGCCACTTTGGATTTAAAATTACAAGACTGAGTTTATAAACAGTCCAGTTACTGACAATGCCATATAGACTGGGATTTTTTTGGTCAGCTTGTGTAACTCCTTTCAATGTCTCAACCGGTATTTTTGATGGATTGACATGAATGTTGCTCATGTCCTAGTTGCTACACCCATCTTTCATATCATGCTCCTTTTTCAGTGGTCTTAAATGCACATACTAAAAACTACGTTTCCATAAAGCTATGTTTTATGAAAATGGCTATAGACTGGTCCATTAGCTTTTCTTAACCCATATAATTATCATAGCATATGTATGCATGTCTGTTCAAGACTTCTCCTAGACACATTACACAGTCTGGATGGAACTTTTTACCAGGATTATAAAAATCTATTTAGCTTCTGGGAATTATGTTTATAATTCTCAAATCCTAATAGATCATCAGCTGATGTCAAAATGAGCAAATGTTATGTATACGTGTACCTTGTTGTCATTACCTGTACGTGTACATGTATGTGTTTTTATATACATTTTGCGAACTTTTTTTAGGCCAGTGAAATGTTTCGCTATTCAATACCTGTAAATAAGCATTTGTCAAACAGTGACACTAATAGTGCCTGTCACTGACTACTTTGTCTTAGACAATATGAAACTTGCAAAGAAGAACAATAAGTACATGTTTTTATTATTCATTTGCTTGGTTAAGGCGATCGTGGCTCAAGAGTTGGGAGTTCGCCTTGTAACCGGAAGGTTGCCGGGTCGAGCCCCGGCTTGGACGGTCTCGGTCGTTGTGTCCTTGGACAAGACACTTCACCCGTTGCCTACTAGTGGTGGTCAGAGGGCCCGGTGGCACCAGTGTCCGACAGCCTCGCCTCTGTCAGTGCGCCCCAGGGTGGTTGTGGCTACAATGTCGCTGCCATCACCAGTGTGTGAATGGGTGGATGACTGAACGTGTAAAGCGCTTTGGGGTCCTTAGGGACTAGTAAAGCACTACACAAATACAGGCCGTTTACCATTTTGGTGTTGTGAGTTTTTGCATTCTCACTTCATACACTTCATACATATAATGAAGATAAAAATGATAACATGATAAACTGACATACACACCTGTGTTTTCATGCATGATCTAAATGAACAAGTGCTGCAGGTCTGGAAAAAAATACCAATAGGGTGGGTTTTGGCCTTAGTGTGGTTGGTTTCTTGATAGTGGTTTAAAATCGATGGAAAACTTAACGAGTGACTAATGGACCAATGTCCTAGAAACCTGATGTTGCCCTCATCAACCTGAAAAAGTCTCTTTACTAATGAAATCTAAACAACATCCTACCAGGAAAAGGCGGTTACAGTCTGAACAGGACATGCAAGGCTGTCAAGGAAGGATTGTGTGATAGATTTTGAAGTGGAAAATTAAACACTGAAAATTTTCCGGTGTTCTTGGGACAAAGGTGCAGGCATGGCAAATAACTTTGTGTGTCTGTCTCTTTCTATCCAGACTGATTTGGAGTCTGCCCTCACCGCTGCTTTGATGAAGGTCCAGTGAAGCTCTGAGCCTGACCTAGCTGCTCAGCACCGTGCCCTTCAATTCAGTATTCAGAGGAAGGAGGAAGGGAACAGAGCTGAGCCAACACTGGGCTGAGCTGGGAGGGTACTGCTAGTGTGGACACCAATTTACTACAAAGTAAACAGAACTAAAACCACATTATTTAATGCTAGTTATTATACTTACGGTAGAGCACTGGAGATGTTTGTTGATGAAACCCTTTTATATAAAAGATAGCAAGGCTGAGAGATGCAGAAGTAGATGTGGCAAAATGGAGCTCCAGTGGTGAGATTAAACAGTGCTTCCTCTCTTAAGAAGTCGTTGTAGTGTCTGTACATGTGTGTGTTTGTATGTGTGTTTTAGTTATTCTCTGATGTCAGAAAATGGTGTGATGAGTTATATATTTTTTCAACTTTCAGTAGCTATATGATTGCATGAAGTGTCATGTAAATTTACAGTTGTGGTCAGAAGTTTACAAACACTCATCTAGGGTATGAATGTCATGGTTATTTGAGGATTATAATGATTTCTTTGAACTTTACTTTTTCCAGGGTGGAATGATTGTGCAATATAAATCTTTAATTACTTTAAAAAACAAGACTTGAGTGAACAAGTTTGATCTGATTTTGGATTTTCTTTAATCCACACAGGGTCCAAATTACACAAAGCTTGAAACACCATACCAACATTTGGTTAAGTGTCCTTTAGCAAGTTGCACTTTAGCCAGATGTACTTGGTAGTCATCAAGAAGCAAAAACCGCTCTTGTTGCCAAAATTTGTAGACTTCATTTAAGTTGGTTGGTTAGCTGACACAGACCTGGCTTTAAAGTGTTGTTCACAAATTTTCAGTATGGCTGAGGTTTAAGAAGACCATTCCAACAGCTTCTTGTCAGCCCGTTTATACCTTCCAAAACCAGTTTTGATGTGTGTTTCATTGTCCTGTTGGAACACTCAGTTGTGTTGTCAGTCAACTAAATGTTGATTTGAGGTGAAGTTGCAGAATTTGGAGGTAGTGATTCTCATTCATTATTACATTTACTCTGTGGAATGCCCCCAGTACCACTGGCTGCAAAACAGTCTCCATGCCTTGTGTCATTGTGGCTAGACAGCTCAATCTTTGTCTCATCTGACCATGAAACTCTTCTCCAGAAGGCATTTGTTCCATGCGGGCTGCTACAAATTGTAGTCGAGCTTGAAGGTGTCAGTTTTGGAGCAGAGTTGGCATCTTAGTCCATGGTGATGTAAAACTGGCCTCACTGTGGACAGTGTTGCTGGTGTTCCAGTAGTTTCCAGCTCATGGCACGCTTGAGCCTTGATGTTCCTGAACATCCTAAGCAAATTCCTCAAATCTGATGGTGACACTTTTGGTCTTTTTCCAGATCTTGGCAAAGTGGTGATGCATCTGAATACCTTGTACTTACTTGCTTGAACAGTCTGCAGTTGTTTAAAAACGGCTTCAAGAGACCTTCCCAACTTGTAGATATCTACAATTCTCCTACTTAGAACTTCTCAATTTTTACAATATTGGTAAATCCAATGAGTGCTGAAAAAATAAATCCTTTTTTTGCTAGCAATTGAAATTACCAGTTGTAGTCAATTATGATGACTAGTGAGACGTTAACAGGCTTTGCTCTTGTCAAGTTAAAGACAATGTAAAACCTTTAGCGCCACTTATTCAAAGATTTAAATAAGGAAATGTATGTATATGAGTCTGTATGCATGTTTGAGCCTGTGTGGATTAGAGAAAATCCAAAATAAGTTCAAACTTATGGAATCCTGTACAATCATTCTACCCTGGAAAAAGAACAGTTCAAAGAAATCATTGGAAGCCCAAAATTACTATGACATTCATGTCCATGATGAGTGTTTGTAAACATCTGACCATGACTGTAACTACACTTTTCTATATATATATATGCATATATATGCATATATGCATATATATCTCTAAAACCCTTATATAGATCACTAAACTAGAAAAAATGTTGATGTCACATATATGTAGGTGTCATCAGATATTAACTGAAAATCTCTTCAGAATTGGAAGACCAGAGGCACAAACAAACGTGACACAGAAAAACCGAAACCACCAAAACCGTTTGGACTTTGTAATTGTGAAAATACTTTGTTTCTGAACCTTTTAAGGTGGCTGAACATTTCAAGCCACATCACTTGCTCTTTGCCTGATTGCTGTGGGACACCAATATCACCACTGCGAAGCTGTTGCTTCACCTGACATCCCTCCATTTGTGGTTGTGATGTAGAGAAGAACGATGGCTAAAACGGCACCAATTGTGAACTTGCAAGTTACGGGAAAGTAAAAAAAATCTGACTTTTAGTAAACCGGCCCGTGTGAGTCACCCTGAAGGATGGTTTGTGGTGGAAAAGAATGAAAAGTTTGTTATTTTTAGCTGCTGCCTGCAGGACAGAGACGGGTGGTCGACCTGTAACCTTTGTGTGCTCGGTGGTTAACACCGCCCAAACAATTTCTGTGCACATGAATCCTGAGAATTACTGTTTGCATAACTGTCTGAGAGATAGAAGGCGTTTGTGTGTCTTTCTATGTGTCTGGGTGAGTAATCTGAGTTCAAAAGAAACACAGAGTGCATCTATGTCTATGTGTGTGTTTGCATTTGCTGCCATTGCTGTACAGTATTATAATTTACAGAGTTAAACTGTAGGGAGCACCAGTGCTAGGTTTATTGGCCTGCATGGGCAGTTATTGGTTTATCATAGAAACTCAGAGTATAATGCTACAGTGAAGTCTGTTATCTTTATATATAAACACAGTTTGAAGGTTTAAATATTAATAAATGTCTTTGATGATAAGAAGCTAACAAGCTGATTGTGTTGCTTTTACAGTGTTTTTCCTTTTTTGTATCAATAAATCTGTTAAATAGTGTCCTGCACTTGTGCTGCAAGATAAATCTTAAGCTAATGTGGATCGGCACTGGGTTAAATAAATAAAAAACTTTATCTGCTGTCTTTTCGCTGCTTCTTTTAATTGATTTTGCTGAATATCACAATAGTATGAAGTGATACCCTCATACTAGCTTGGATTCTTTTGAGATTGTTTGGCAGTGATGTATGGGGACCGTGGGTGTTACATACTGAAACTCATTTCCTCCACAGCCCACTGCTGTGACTGTACTGTTTTACTTTCAGAACCTGTGAGTGGTATAACGGCATCTCCTTCTTTGGAAAAAAAAAAGAACAAAAGAATAAATCTGTGACTAACCAATGCAAATATTTTAAGATTAAAATAGCTTTAACCAGTTTAAAATTTGGTTTTTTTTCCGAATATTATTTAAATGACTCACTTGTGAGTCAATTTTCACACCAAAAAAAACCTGAAAGTGTGCATTGAGTTAACCCTTACAGTTTGTATGCTTTTAAGCTTAAACTGGATTTTGGTTTCATTTTGAATTCAATTACCACGTATAAACTAACATCATTGGTTTCCTATTATTTTGTTTCAAAACGGCTGCTATGAAATAGGTGCATCCATCCACTTTCCACTCTATCCAGTCTGGGAGACGAACAACCATATGCCAAATAACCTAAACAAGCATTTCTTTGGGCCGTGGAAGGAAAGTGGAGCAGCTGAAGGAGTGTCGCCATGCAGTTCTTTAAGTACAAGTCAGGTATTACAACACAATGGATGCCTAAAATAATCACACTATTTTCAACATCTACAGTCTTTTTCATAAGACTCTATGCAGTCCTGGGAAAAGCTAAGCAGACAGTATGATTCAGTAGTCTGTGGAACCACCTTAAGCAACAACAACTTGAATTGGTGTGTTTGGCTTTTTCTGTCTCTCGTATCATTATGGAGGAATTTTTGCTCAGTCTTCTGTACAACGTTGCTTCAGTTCGTTTACATTTGCAGGCATTTGTTTTCTTTTTCAGCCATTCTGATTTAGATTTGCTGCTGTGCTTAGGATCATTTTCCTGGCTGTGCCAGGCTTTAGCTCTCAGACAGACAGCCTCACATCTAAGTCTAAAACACTTTGGTCTATAGAGGAGGTCAGCTCAGGGCGCCCAAGTCCTGTGGCAACAGGAATAACCCCAAATCATCACCTCTCCACCACCGTGCTGGGGGTGTTTGTGCTGATATACTGAGTTTGATTTTTGCAAACTTGGAGCTATGCATTATAACAAAACATCTGTACTTTGCTCTTATTTGTCCAAAGGACATTGTTCCAGATATCTCGTGGTTCTTTCAGATGCAACTTTGCAAACCTAAACCATGTTGCCATGTCCTTTTTAGTGAGAAGAGGCACTGTCCCAGAAACCCCTCCAATCAAGCCATACACGTTCAGTCTTCTTCCTGAACTGTGTTGAGCATTTAGCATGCTAACTGAGGCCTGTAGAGTCTGTGGGGTAGCTCTTAGATTTTTTCAGTTTCAATCTGAGGTAAGGGGATTGTAGAGTCATCCATGTAAAAAACTGTGGCATAATTTGCAAAAAAAAAAGCTTCAGATCTTCTGTTTTTATAGAGGTGCTCATACTTAATTAGCTGATCAGTTAATCAAATACATTTGATTACCAGCACCTCACTGCTACTTACCCTCTTAATTCCAGTGGAAGCAGTAAGGATGTACGCAGTTTTTCACAGGACTACATAAATTGTTATTATTATTAAAACTGTCTTTACATGTGACTTGCATATGTTATGAAAACAAAAACAATGTCTTCTGCTAATTTTTCTGGGGGTTTTTTCTCGTTTTTTTCTTGTCTTTTTATAATACTGTTTTTATCTTCTTTTTTTGTTTGTTTATGTTTTTGGTTTATTTATGTTTCTTCCTGAGGTGAAGCATCTAACGATTTTTGTTTAGTTTCCACAGTAACAATGACAGGAAAAAAATTCCAAGTAGCTCACTATATATTTTCAGTGTTATCAGTGACCCCGCTGTTATTAAAGCAAATAATTTGACTGAAAACATTGACTGTTATACCAAACAAGATTGTTATACAGGCTTATCTGGCGGAAACAATGTCCTTTTCTTGTATATTTTACAATAAAAGCACTGGACCACTAACAAGAAATTATTTTACTCATTGCTCAACTTCATTTTAGAATATTTTAAGGATTTATTTATTCAACTACAGCGTGGCAGAAATAAGATATCATCAGGCCAGCTGGCTGCTAAGTGCGAAACAGAGGTTTACTGTTCTGCCACTAGAGGGCGACCTTGTCTAACTTGATTTAAAAGTCAAAGACGTAACCCACACATCTGTCCAACTTCAAGTACACTTTTTTTGGGGGGGGGGCTCAGTTTCCCTACCTCTGTTATATCTGCCCCTCATACAGTATACAATTTCACATACAATCACACTTCCATGTTTATTCCCCCAAAGAGGCAACGGGGTGCTCTGAATGTGTCACATGGTGGCCGGTGGGCGATGTGTTATCTAAGGTGGGATGTTTGTGAGTATGTGCTTGTGTGTCTGTGCCAGATTTTGCAGCAAGGCACGTCAACTTTTAGTACCTATGAAACCACAACGTCCTACAGGTGCCACATACTCCATGAAGGCCTCCACTGTCAGTCTGACCCCGTCTACCTCTGCAGTACCCTCTGCTCACTATAAAGTAGTTATTAGAGGCCATTTTGTCCACATTTAAAAATAAATCTTACACTTTTTGTAGCTTTAAAACAGCTGCAAACTGCTTTTTTTGCCAATGTTGGTGTCGATTATATAATCTTTATCAGATAAGCACTGTGGTTAAAGCCACAAATTAGAATTTCAAAGCCTAAACTCAAGCGCTTTCCTTTTAGTGTTATTTATATACATGTGTCATTTACAAGCATGAATGTAATGTTGCTGCAGGCTGGGTATCATCAGTGTCAAAGCATGTGACTAAGAACAACATTTTCTTAATATCCGTGAGATTGCGTTTGCATCGTGGATTCTGCATGACTGAAAAACTTTGTTCTTCTTTTTCAATGCTAATTCTCTGTACTCTTCTGTACTGTGCATGATTTAAATTCTAACACCATTTAACTGGTGAGAAATTGCCCTTTTTTATTGTCTGTGAACGTCAGTTTAGAAATGGTTCCTGTTCCAGACTTAAGGTAACGTAAATATGGGAGACTCAAGAGAATTTCTTGGTTCATTTTTTTATAAGCGTCTGTAGCTGGTTTCAGTCTGAAGTGAAAGGTGTCACTTCCTGCATTCAAGGTGTAAGAAAGTACGTCACATCTTTGGATGAGCCAAAGTTAAAAAATAGGGGGGCGAGGTTTCATTGACTGCGCCAAGCATGTGATTCTGCACATGCTGTGAGTAATCCAGACAACGGAAAGTGAAAAATATGACATAAAAATCACATGCTCTCAATCCCCACCTTCCAAAGTCCAAACTGTTTATGATTCTCAATTTAGGATTATAACTTGAGAGTATATTTCAGGTTAATTAGCAAGAACCAGCATGTAGCATGCATCGGAAACAAAAACATGTAAGTCAAACTAATAATGGCTTGAAAAGGCTGCTCTGTGGTGCGGTGGTTGGCACTGCTGTCCCACAGAAAGGATGCTATCTGGTCAACTGGGGCATTTCAATGTAGAGTTTAAGTGTGCTCAGTGTGCCTGTGTGGGTTTTCTCTGGAGTTTAGCGACGATGTGTTGCACTGCATGAGGCAAATGGTGTTCACACCAGATACTGACCGGTTCTGGGTCCCCAGACCCCCAATAGCACAAAAAACTGCACATTCCAGGGTGGCCTTTTGTTGTGGGCAGTCTGAGGTACACCTGTGCACTACTCATGATGTCAGATCAGCATCCTGATGTGGCACACCTGTGAGGTGGGATGGATTATCTCAATATAGCAGATGTGCCCACTACCACACATTTGGACTGATTTGTGACCACTGTTTGGGAGGGATGGTTATATTGTGTATCTGGAATGAATTTTAGGTCTCTACGTCCATCCCATGGGGAATGGGAGCAGTAACCATCACCTTCACTCAATACCAGGTTGAGATGCAAATGAGGAGACTTCACTCAGGCAAGTCTGCTGGACCAGACGGAGTGAGTCCCCTTGTCCTCAAGGCCTGTGCCCCCCAGCTGTGTGGAGTCTTTCATAAACTGTTTATGCTGAGTCTGAGTCTGCAGAGGGTCCCGGTGATGTGGAAGACATCATGCCTCGTCCCTGTACCAAAGACGCCTCGTCCCAGTGGCCCCCAGGATTACAGGCCCGTGGCACTGACCTCCCACATCATGAAGACCCTGGAAAGGCTCATCCTGGACCAGCTGCGACCCATAGTAAGACCACATCTGGATCCCCTTCAGTTCGCTTATCAGCCTCGTCTCGGAACAGAGGACGCCATCATCTACCTGCTCAATCGTGTCTACACCCATCTGGACCAGCCGGCGAGCACTGTGAGGGTCATGTTTTTTGACTTTTCCAGTGCTTTCAACACCATCAGGCCGACCCTCCTGGGTGATAAGTTAGCAGCGATGCAGGTGGATGCTTCTCTGGTGTCCTGGATTGTTGATTACCTGACAGGAAGACCACAATATGTACGTCTCCCACAGTGTGTGTCTGACAAGGTGATTAGCAACACAGGGGCACCACAGGGGACTGTCCTCTCCCCCTTCCTCTTCACCCTCTACACCACAGACTTCAGCCACTGCACAGAGACCTGCCATCTTCAGAAGTTTTCTGATGACTCTGCGGTGGTTGGATGCATCAGCAGGGATGATGAGACAGAGTACCGGGCTGTGGTCGACTCCTTTGTCACGTGGTGTGAGCAGAATCATCTGCAGCTCAACGTGGCAAAGACCAAGGAACTGATCGTGGACTTCAGGAAGACCAGGAAACACTTGACCCCTGTTTCAATTCAGGGGGTCAGTGTTGACATTGTGGAGGACTATAAATACCTTGGAGTACACATTGACAATAAACTGGACTGGGCTAAAAACACCACAGCACTTTACAGGAAGGGCCAGAGTCGTCTCTATTTTTTGAGGCGACTGAGGTCCTTCAACATCTGCCAGAAAATGCTGAGGATTTTCTATGAGTCTGTGGTGGCCAGTGCGATCCTCTATGCTGTTGCATGCTGGGGGAGCAGGCTGAGGGTCGCAGATGCCAACAGACTTAATAAACTGATCCGTAAGGCCAGCAATGTTGTGGGGATGGAGCTGGACTCCCTCAAGGTGGTGTCGGAGAGGCGGATGCTGTCCAAGATAAAGACAATGTTGGATAACACCTCCCACCCACTCCATGACATGTTGGTCAGTCACAGGAGCACGTTCAGTGAGAGACTGAGATTACCGAAAAGCACCACTGAACGACACAGGAAATCATTCCTGCCTGTGGCCATCTCCCTGTACAACGCATCCACTTAACACACTGTTTGCTGCTACAGCTACACGTTTCTTTTCCAACTATTTATTTATAAGTGACTTATGTATGTATGTATGTATATATATGTATATATTGTACTATTCTTAGTTAGCGTATTGTCTGTCTTGTCTTAATGTTGGTTTAAAATGGAGCACTGTAACAAAAAATAATTTCCCCCAGGGATCAATAAAGTATTCTGATTCTGATTCTGATTCTGATAACAAAGGTGTTGCGTTTATATTTTTGTTGAGTGTAGTATCTGAAACTAGGCCCAAACATTTAGCCAAGGTTTCTGCTTTTTAAAATAGCCATCTTTCATAAGCTGCACTAACTATCACACATAGCATTCTGTGATAATGGCTTTACTATTAGCCTGCAAATTATACTAGTAACAATTTTTGTTTCCTACAAAGTTTGGTTTGTGCAGACTAGTGATGGGTCGTTCGCGAACGAAATGGCTCTTAGAGCCGACTCTTTGAAGTGAACAACGCCAGCCGGCTGTGAGGTTTTTTTTTCTTTCTCTCACCCTCTCTCTCGCCCTTTTTTCCGCTAAACTCCACACACGCGGCCTGTACTTTGCGCAGGCCAGAGGGGGGAAGGGGCGTTAGTTACACTCGCAGTAGCACAGGAACAGAGCCAGAGAGAAAGAGAGCGAGGGACAACAACGTCACATTAGAAAAGTATAGTAATCATCCACTATTTTCAGTTGCAAATGATAAAGGATTCAGAAATCATGCAGGCCCATATGACAGAGAATGTGCATCTTCTTTTTGTTTTAATATTTAAATTTATATTTAATTGTGTTGTGGTTTGCAGTGTTTTGTGTTGTTTCACATTATTTGTTTAAAAGGAAAAAGCTGAAAATTTAAATAGTTAAAAGTTTAAAATGTAAATAGTTGTTTTTTGTATTATAAGATTTATTTATTACATTTTATGTGGAGTGAATAAATAAAGTATATTTATGGTGGCCCTTAGAGACAAAGCACGTACAAACTCCAAAACGCGTAAAAACTCAGATGCACTTACAAACCTCGAAGCATGTACAAACTCCAAAACACATAAAAACTCACAAGCACGTACAAACTCCAAAACACGTAAAAACTCAGAAGCACGTACAAAAGACAACAGAAGTGCTCCAGGATGCTAGGGCGCAGTGTTGAGCTTTTGTTACCTAGTGGCTACACAAGCCAGGAAGTATCAACAACCGGATTTGGTGTGTGGTAGTAACGGGTAAATGAACTTTTTTTAAAAATTATTTGAATAAATATGAGTTCTTGTCTATAAATACACAAACAATACACACATGCTTTCAATTGTGTAATTTAAGTGATCTGGGTAGCTCTGTTTTGGAAGTTCAGCTAACGCTAGAAATGTGTTTTGGAGTTTGTATATGCTTTAGAGTTTGTACGTGCTTTGTCTCTAGGGGCCATATATAAACATATAAATAAAACCACTTTTTTTACATTAGTAATTCCTTTTCTGCATAATTTTATATTATTGTTAATGATAAATTAATTAAAGCAACAAAACAGCCTGAAGATCCGGTTCGGAGCCGAAAGAACCGGCTCTTTTTAGTGAGCCGAGCCGGATCTCTAAAAAGAGCTGGAAATCCCATCACTAGTGCAGACCTAGGGAAGAAGCATATCTTCCCTTTGATTTCACCTGCACAAGTGCCAAGGTAGGTCTCCCCTGCATAATTGGTTTTCCCTGCATCGGGAGCACGCGCTGGGCTCTTCAAATCACGGGCAAACAGTATCCCACATTCTTGATTTTTAGTTCACAAACACTTCTCATAATGACTAACTACTCCTGACATTTTGGAGATGTTAGCTCTTTATACAGTAAAGTTACAGTGGGATACAAATTTGTCCCCCGGTTCAAATCATGGACAAACAGTATCCTACAGCTGTTTATGTTTTTAAACCCATTTTGCACAGAGAGGCATTCTTGGAAAAATGTATTGACAGCAATGTTGAATATTATTACACGGGGAAAAAATAACTACACGTAAAATAATTACACCGTGACTCTTTCTAAATGGAGGGACAGTAACTGCGTGTGTGTATGTAAGCGTGTAAAACTTGAAGATAGTCAGATTAACAGTATTTTGTCTCTATCTGCCATTCTGCAATTCATCTCATGTAAACAGTTTTTAAAAAATGTCAATTTTCGTTGATTCAAAACGCTGTTTACATGTGGATGAAACAGCTGCGTTTTCAAAAATACCCGTGTAGGTGCGGACGTAGCGTAAAAGAGTTAGTATTTTATTTTATTACTACCTGTAATTTATTGCAGATTACTTGTATTTGCTTAATTGTTTACTAAATGTTTGAGGTGTGAAATAAACCGCAATGGAGCAAAATAGGGGTGTGTGTGGTTGGAGGATGTGTTTGTGCCCGTGCGGGGGGGGGGGGGGGGGGGGGCGAACATTTTTCTTGTAAAACAAAGGGGGGCCTAGCAAAAAAAGTTTGGGAACCACTGGGTTGGTGCAACATGGTAGTAACATTCCTTATTCTGATGCTTGATATTCTATGCTCAAAAACACTGGACCTGAGCATTGCTGTATTGTTACAAAAGAATGTTCTAAATATATTTCATCAACTTTTTAAAATGTTTCACAGTTATTATTACACCATTACCCCAACTGTGATAGAAAATTATGGGTGCAATCTGTAAAATACATCGTATTACTGTTTTATTACATTGCTGCAATGTTGCACAAGTGTCTCATTGCGGTTTGGTTAGTTTGTCACAATAGAGCGATGCTGCGACAATATCACCATCTGGTTATAATGGAAACTTTCCAAACTATGAGCTAATGCATTGCAGCCATTGTGCAACGTGTTGTAGTGTGGTTTATTTTAGACACATCAAAGTATTTTGTTATGTTGTTATTTAACAAGTAACTTTTGAAGTAAAATTTAGTTTTCTTAGTGCAATAACAGCTGTGGGATAATGAGTGGAAGGCTAACTTTATGAGTTACATCTTCCTTTTCTTTTTCTGTAAAACCATTGGAGCCGTTGTCTTCACATATGCTCATGTGGTGTGTGGTTCAATTCTACTTCCTGCTCCCAAATGCAAAGACACTCAAATAACAAAGAAGAAAAGCTTCTTTAATCATCAACGACAGAGAGCAGCGATGCAAACACACTAATTCAATCATAAATACAGTCAAAGGTCCTGTTTGCACAGGATGTGTGCAAAACTGTTACCTGTACAGGAAGCAAAACTATTACCTTTCCAATGTGTCATACACCACACACACGCACGTACACACATGCACACTTACGCACACACACATGCACCCGCAGTCTTTGCAGACTAAACAATAGTGGTTTCTCAAGTAGGAAATTTCACTTCTACAGTTTGATTTGATTTACAGGAATTCAAAAAATGCTAAACTGGGTACACGGTAACACACACCAGTGAGACGCCAGTAGATTTAAATAAGAAATTGTAGCAAGGCTTAGCTCACACATCAGTAAAATATGCTGATTATAATAAATTGAGCTTTACAGACTGATTTTAGAGCATTTCAGACATGAGGATCGTCATCATACATCGTTGTCATAGATATGAGTGTAGAGCTCCTGACTTGGTTTTGTTGTCTTCCTCGGTTTTCCTGGATAACACAGATGAAAGGAAGTCAGTTCATCTTCTCAGGATCATGATAGTGAATGTGCATAGCATGACATAAGTATTAACTTTATGTGCAATTTTAATTAATTAATTAATTAATTAATTGGGGGGGTTTTGTTTTGGTTTTTTTTTACTATTTTTCGGTTTAAACTTTATCCTTTCAGCAACACAACCAGTTCCTCTATGTACAAACCCAAACATCTCACCTTTGCAACCTTGCTTC
Source organism: Maylandia zebra (assembly GCF_041146795.1). NCBI lineage: Eukaryota > Metazoa > Chordata > Actinopteri > Cichliformes > Cichlidae > Maylandia > Maylandia zebra. The sequence continues at coordinate 31,254,440 of NC_135188.1, read as the reverse complement.
GATGTAACACATATTAATATTACTACGGTGACAAATACCACACTCCCAACAACACGGTATATGACTGGCCAGAAAGTGTCAGCAGAAGTTGTATTCACTGCAAGAAATCAGAGGACGATTGATGTAGCATCAAAGAAGCAGTGATATAAAAATTAGTGTGGGAAACATAATGTTCGCAAAACAAGGCAAACAAAATGGTAAACGGAAGTCTCTTACCTGGGCCCTATTTCAGGAAGCCGGTTTAGTGCAAACTCTGAGTAAGTATACCTTGAGTTAACGAAAACTCTGGGTTTTCGGTTTCACAAAGCGAGTTTAGATTAATTCTGAGTGAGTTATGACGACACACTCCGTGAAGCTAACCTGCCCCCTAGCAGGTTTACTTCAACTAACCCTGACCTTCTCCGCCTCTTTGTCGGAAACCTGACTGTAGGAAGTGTCAGACATGGCGTGTCCCTTCCTTGAAGAGCCAGTAGATGTTGAAGCCCAAATTCTCCGCAGAGCTCTCCGCCGGGAGAGAGTGATCAGAGCGCGTTTGGACATTTTATCATTTCCTGATGATTTCCTGTGTGAACGTTACCGTTTTTCAGCACAATCTACAATTTATTTGAATAACATCCTCAGGCCTAATATTGCTCATGTGACACATCGTGGACATCCTCTCAGTTCTGTACATATTATTTGTATTGCACTTCGTTTTTTTGCAAACGGGAGCTTTCTGTATAATATTGGTGACGCTGAGCACGTTTCCAAGGCTACCGTCTGTCGGGCAGTCAGGAATGTTACAGTTGCACTGAAACGTCTCCTGTACTCGTTTGTGGTGTTCCCCGGTCATAGACCCACAAGATTTATCAAAGAGGGATTCCACAAAATTGCAGGTAGCAGGATGAACAAAACTTAATTCATGATGTGGTGATACTTGAACTACTACTTAAATTTTACATTTATTTTCACGGTTCCCAGGCGTGATTGGCTGTATAGATGGCACTCACATTCCAATCATTGCTCCTTCAGTAAATGAAGGAGACTATGTGAACAGGAAGTCTTTCCACAGCATTAATGTACAGGTACATGGTTCCCTGTAGCATTTCAAACTAACAAATTATTTCATTATTAGTAATGGATGCTAATTTATGTTCTCTGCACTGTGAAGATCATATGTGATGCTGCCAACATTATCACAAATGTGGAAGCCAACTGCTCAGCCTCTGTGAGTGGTGGTAGTGGAGGACCCCCACCTGTTTTTCGGGCCTCCGCTTTTTTTCTAGTGGCCATAATGGGTCACATTTGAGCATACAGAGTAAGCAAATATGTACTTGTAATGCTCAGATAATTTCAATAAGTGCTTACAGAGGGGAAATTAATGTAGCCTCTAACTGCAATTGATTTACATCGGACAAACAGACCAAGCACTATGGCTCATAATACAATTACACCATACCTGTTTGGACTATATTTTTATATTTCATTTTTACTTGCTGCCAGGAACGTTTGGGGCCTGTTGGGTTGCACCTGCGCTCACATCACATCACAAAATAAAATGTATGAAATAAAAAATAAAATATAATAAAATAACGTGTTAAATGGGTGGAAATCCCTAGATCAATGTTTAAATTAACACTCACGCATTGACTCTGTCGGCTATGTTTTGCCATGCATGCTCCCTTTCTTTTGCAGCTGAGGCTGTGTTACTTTTTTTCTATATACTGCCATCAGAATTTCGGCCTCAAGCGCTGTAAAATACATTGACCGCGCCTTCTTTCCCTCCGTTTCCATGGTGACTCGCTTAATCTGTGCTCCACTAATCAGGGCTTTATGTATCCTCGTGCGTGCGCTTAATTTGGGGTTAAAGCAACTCCGCGTTGATTGAACTAATTGTTATCAGCCTTTCTGAAACCGAATATTCCGAGTTGGACAGTTCGGGGTTACTCAACCCTGAGTATCGTTTTTCACTCTGAGTTTTCTAAACCGGCTTCCTGAAATAGGGCCCTGGTGCCAAAGTTGTCCACAAAGCTGTGGTGAGCTTCACATTATCTGAAAAAGATTTGAGCTGTTTGTTTTTCAGAAATCATATCATAAATCAGATTATCTGAGAATTAATGAGGGATGTTGAATGAATTATTCTGTAGCAGGAAAAAATAAAATCATGTAGTCATCATTTAGTCTTGATATGTATAAAGGATCACTCACCGTGGACATTGACAGTGATTGCATGACTCATACTCCCTCCACCATGACACTGATACTGACCAGAGTCACTTCTGAGAATGTTTTGGAAGATCAAATAGAAGATCCTTGCTGACTTGTTTAAAGGTTTCCACTCTGTTTTAATGTGATTGTCACTGCTGACATTGACGGGGACATCTGTTTTCTCAAGTTTATACCAGGTTACTGTTGGTAGTGAATCACTGCAAAAAATAACTGTGCAATTAATCCTAAGTTGATGTCCAAGTGAGGCATTATGAACTGTGTTGTGACGTACTCTAATTTCTGTAGAACAGTCAGAGTCATCACCTGCAGAAACAAGAACAACAAAATATAGATTAGGAAAGACTGAGCATATATTTACCTAAATTAAGTTTTTCTAAATCTATCTGAATTAGATCACAGAAAAAGCTTTATAGGTTTCCATGCTGCACCTGTGTCACTAAACAGTACAATCAGGTTAGAAAGTCAGTCTGTGGTGTATTTGTGGTTTGAGCACGTTGCTGCTCTGAATTGACTGAAACAAATTCTTTAAAAAAAAAAAAAAAGAAACAAACAGATTTAAGCCTTTTAAACTTTGGAATATTAGAGTCTGACTGTTTTTAGGATTTGGAACTAAATGTTCACAAAGTGGTTAAATATAAGTTTCCTTTAATGAGTCCAGTCCTTCAGTACAGATTTGTTAAAAGAATCATCATCATTTTCAAAAAAGTTTTTTTTTTTAAATTCAGATTTATATTGATTCAAGATTGGCACAGTATTGTGGTATTGTTGTTGCTACTATTAACATATCTGGAAAAAGTCAAAAAATCATTCACATGTTGAGCTAAAATCTACATCATAGCATCAAAGACCATTTCACAGCGTTTTGTCCTTCGTGTTGAGGCTTTTGGTAGACAGAGGGTGTGAGCGCTGCACGGTCAAGCCTTTTGGTGAACCTTAAGAATACTATAAAAAAAATACTAGACGCGTGCACTGAATTAACATTTAAGGTAAACAGTAAAGGATATTTACAATTTTGTAGCTGTTTTCTGCATTTTGCACCTGTAACAGTGCAAATATTAAACTCAGTAGGGTTCAGACTGAAATAGAGCCATTTAAAGTTAGTAAGAATCACTTACTCTGAGCATCCGGAGTGATAATGAGGACTGGGAAGATCAGCAAATAGAGGATGGTCCAGCACAAGTAATGTTTCATGGCAGACATTTAAGGAACCAGCTGTGTACTTGTGTAAAACCTGTATGTGCTCTGTATGTGACAGTGCATGATATATGGTTGACTTCACTTCCTGTTTCTGATTACAGGGGTCTTCGGATGCATAATAGTGTTACACCCAGTATGTACAGCACCAACACACCTTGGTGTATTTTTCAGGGTTTTTTTTTTTTTTACTTTAGTGCTTTACACGAACACAGTATGAGAATAATTCATTATCATGATCTAGAAAAATCAGTATTATTTAATTGCACAAAATGACTAATATTACATCCTAAACTTCCAAATGAATCACTAAAACTACAGGAGCTCATCAGTCAACAATGTAGTTCTTTCTTCTTTCTTTTGTCCCTAGCCGGCGGTTGACAGGAGAGGTTGTCCACAAAGCCAATACATTGCTGTGTGTACCGTAGGGTTTCCATCTTGGTCAACAATGCATTTCCAGGCCAGGTGATCTCTGGCCTTGACCTTTGCAACTACATTAATGTAGTTGGAAAGTGAGTGGATAGCTGATATGGTACAGACAGTGTGTAAGACATTAAACAATAACTGTTATCAGAGGTGTGGTTTCACAACAGTACGGATGTCATGGATGTGCACTGACACCACTGAGACTAATTTTAGTAGCAGGTTAATAAACATTTGATAAACCAGTGAGCATTAATGGCAGGATGATTGTGTGCATAGCATTGGCTGAAAATAACAGCACCCACATTCTTGGTAATGAACTAACATGCCAACAGAACAATTGTGCAGCTGTTTAACATCATTTTGTAGCAACACTGGAGCTCTGCAGCACACAGGAATAAGGCCGATACAAAATTTTGGAAATAACAACAATTTGCAAAAGAAAAAACACACAAGCATTTTAGCAAATCAACAATTCAACAGAATGTCTTCTATTAGCGTGGATAATATTTTTTAACCTCCTGCAAAACCTATTTATTAATGCATTTTAGAAGTCCTTCATGCAGGTGGCGCATCTATGTAAATACATCTGTCAACTGAACTAGGGCGTAGAGCACAGGTGTCAAAGTCAGGTCCTCGGGGGCTGGTGTCCTGAAACTTTTCCATGGGTCCCTGCTGCCACACACCTGAATAAAATTAGTAGTTCATTAGCAAGTTTTTAAAGAACTTGAGTGTATGTTGAGGTGCCAATTCAGCCACTTGTTTCATGTTACAGCAGCTCATGACTAAATGAACATATTTTAACAAATGGCAGGATTGTAAAAGAGGCTATGAAATGTTAGCTATGTCCACACTAGCCTGGATAGATTTGAAAACGGCGTTTTCATCTGAAAATGCTCCGCGTCCACATTCAGTCGTTTTCACAGAGTTGTGCGTCCACATTGAAAGGGCCCAAAACGCTTACGTTCAAGTCCTACACATGAGCAAAAGCGAGTGAGAATTAAAGAATTTGAAGAAAAGCTATCTGGAGCATGTACAAACTGATATTAATCTTTTTGTAGGGCTGTCAGAATTGAGAGCAATCAAAACAACTGCTGTACAATGCCCTCTTTGTTTAATTGGTCACATGACTGCATCACATGATTAAAATGTGTCAACATTTTAGAAAGTCTGCCTTTTTGATTGTCCACACTGCGACGGGACAGCTCCGTTTTGAAATCTATGTGTTTTTGAAAGCATTTTCAAAACGCTGTGTTTTTCCTTGGGGAAAACGCCATCGCAGTGTGGACGGGAGGCCAAACCGAAGAGAGAAAACAAAGCGTTTTCAAAGGAAAACGCATTAGACGTAGCCTTTATCCAGTGACCGTAAAAGTACTAAAGAAATTTTGTCTGCTATTGCCAGTGTACTTGGTGCAAATATTGTGGCAAGGAGAATGTCTGCAATGTCTGCAGATGCATTATAACAGCTGGAATTGGACATGCATAGGTGCAAATCATTTTTAATTCAGTGTGCGGAGTCAGCTGGCTGTTGTCAATCAGATGGTGTTTGGTGACTTTTTTACTTCAACTGAAAACTACAGGCAGAGCAGCAGATATTTACAATTACTGAAAGACTACTTTGCAAAACAAAGAAAAAATGCCTGTTGAAAAGCTTGTGTCTGTGACAACTGCTGTGGCAGGTTGTTACTCAGGAGTTTAGTTTCTAAACTGTCATTGCATCACTTACCAACAGGCTATACCCATATGGAAAAGATATATATAAATCTTATAAAGTTTGTATCTGTCTTGGGTGAAACTTGTATGAAAAGCATATAAGTATGAAAACAGATATAAAATCCCTTGAAAAATTATATAATGAAACTTGTATGTTTTGGATACTTACTAAAACAATATATGAAAGTAAAGTACTTTCATGAGTGATTTACTCATGAAAGTACTTTACTTTCATGAGTAAATCATGTAAGCCTTATATGATTTACTCATGAAAGTGGCCACTTTAATGAGTAATCACATATAAGTTTTTACTATTTCTTTTCCATATGGGTATGCCCAAAAGTTATGGAATTTGACCATGTCGTGCTGCCTGTTGTTAATAATGTTAATGTCATCAGCTCCATTTGGGCAAAGGCAAAGCAACACCGAAGCTTCAGGTTGTTACTGGAGGAACGCTCTGCCGAGTATGGGGATGTCCTCCTCTATACTGAAGTCAGATGGTTAAGTCGAGGTAAGATACCAAAGTGCTTTCTTTCATTCATCTGGAAAATGAGGGAGGAGGATACCACACTATAATCTGATGAAGGGTTGCTTCTTGATCTTGCTTCCCTGACAGTTGTAACCTACAGTTACAAGGCAGAGATTTAAAAAAAAAACTCTTGAGAAGTGAAACAGGGATATGAATGAATAAGTAATATCTTTGTATCTGCACTGTTTTAATTTAGTGTGAGATACATGTCTTTGCAGTGTATACAGACATACAACATGCACTTGGTGCAGTGTCCCTGTGTCTACCCAGCTGACTCAGTGAGGCTACATGTTTTTTTGTTTTGATTTTGTTCCTGCTCTCACTCTTCCTCCCTATTCCTCTGTCTCCTGACTGCCTGGGCAGAGCTCATCTCAGGCTCCCGCCATTGGCCTACGCACCTGGCTGTAATCACACACCTGAGGCTCATTACCTGGCAGTCTACGGTCTCATCACTGGACCGTTACTGACTCTCATTAGCAACAGGGCTACTAGCACTAGGTTAAAAGTAGTCAAAAAAGGCCAATTATATTTTGGACCTCAGAGGGGTAACCCAACAAATCATGAAAAACTAGGTTTAACCTTTTGTTCACGACAGTGTAAATTTAAGCATGTAACAATTAGATTTTTTTCTAACAAAAAACAGTTCAACTTAAATTAGACTTGTGTTTGTAAATGAACCACCCCGTGGTTTGTAGCTTTCTGGATTTTATAGTTACTGGGCTACATATTTATTTATTATACAGGCTATACAGTAGATTAAATCAGCATTCAAATGTGTTATTTAACTAAAGTGTTTAATTATGTGGGCTACAGAAATAATTAAGTTATAGACTATATTTATATGAAACGTGTATATTTACTGGATTTTAGTCATTTTAACCATATGTAACACCTGCATATGTGTTTTTAAAAAGGCTTTGATTTTGCCACCCCATTTGATTTCCATGCCATTCTCATGCCACCCTAAGAAAATTTCTTTAGATTCGCCCCTGGTTAGTGAAACCCAGCTTAGTGAGTTCCCTGGTGTTCTTAGCAGTAATTCTCTCATTTCCCTGGACCTGCTCCTGTGTTTCCTGAATGACTGCGCTTGTGTCTTTGGAGTGAAGCCAGTTTGCGTGAGGAGATTCGGAGTGCGGAAATGGAGCGACTGAGCGAGGAAGTGGAGCGTGTGGAGTGAATGGAGTGAGGATCAAAGAGCAAATGTGGAGAGTGTGTTTCTTCCCTCCATCTGCTGGGGATCCCTGGAGCCCTGTCTGTCCCCTCACGTTGTATATAGTTCACATGGTGCTTTGTGTAGATAAAGACTGTTTTCTGCTTTGATTCCAAGTCTTCGTAGGAGTCCATTCAGTCAGCCCTGACACTTGCAAGTGAACTAAATATTTTTTTGATGTGTTAATGCAAAATGTAAGTTGTGGACAACATCATTTTGTAAATATTCAGGACAAACAAGCTTTTTGGGTTGTTTGAGTTGAAATTAGGTATGAAATATTAGAAAGCATGAGTAGCTCTCGGGGGGGTTGGGGATCCCTGCCTTAGAGTATCTGTTGGTAAAGCTAAAAGCTAACCATTAAAACCAGCACACATGTTAACCCTTAATAAGATTTAAAAGAAACTTATCCAGCTGTTTCAAGGTGTTTAATATGAGGAGTGAATCAGATGCACACTTAATGTAACGGCTGCTGTTATTGTGTATATATATATTTATATTCCTTCATACATTCTTATATATTTCTATACTGTGTATTGTGTATTTTGTTGTACAGTTATTTTATTGTCAACTTTAATTTATATTTTTTATCTTATTCTTTCCCAGTTAAATTTACCCTTCATTCTAATTTGTGTTGTACAGTTATTTCATTTTTAACTTTTATTTTCATATTTTACTTTATTCCTTCCTAGTTAAATTTACCCTTTTTAATTTTCATATTTATTTCCTATCTTATTCATAGCCTTTTCTTTTTTTCTTTAGGTCACGAGCAGTTGTCTAAGCATTTCACTGCATATCGTACTGTGTATGACTGTGTATGTGACAAATCAAATTTGAATTTGAATTTGAATGCAAGCCATTTATTGTGGACTGAAAGCAGGTTGTACAAAACTTAAAACAAGTACAAAATAATAAAAATGGACAATGAACCAAAAACTAGAAAACATACTAAGGCTAACAATAGTAGGATAGAACAGACACTGACAAAGGACAAGGAGAGAGAGCAACTTTATGTGCAAAGAAGGGCAATTAGGGGAAGTGGACAGATGGGGGGAGATGGGGAGGATGAGACAGTTGAACAAAGTCAAAAGCAAAACTGAACACAACACATGCAAGACTAGCAAAATAAAACAGGAAGTAGGTAATTAAAGGAACATCTAACAATATGATGGAGAATAAACAAGATATGGACAAACATGGGGACGAAAAAAACTAAAATAAGGAACAGAAGACAGAAACTTCAAGAAAAAAAGCCTTAGGCTATATAACAAAATCAACAAGAAATAACTAATAGAGATTAAAAAAAAAATTGTTTAATTATATGACTAGAAGTCAGACAGAAAAAATAAAAATGACAGAAATTGAAAGTAGAAAAACTGAAAAGGCTGGATCGAAAACTCCAGGATTCTGACAAGCTAATGAAATAAACTGGGAAATTAGCCACAGAGACCAAAACCATTTTCTTGTACCATCCTGTAACCATGTTTATTTCTGCTGTAAACTTTGAGACCGCCTCAAGTGGACATTTAAAGAATTGCAGGCTTTGGCACTTGGACATCATTTTTCAGCCCTGGAGATGACTGCTTATGGTTTACAGGTTGTATTTTACACTTCAAGTAAATCTTTGCATCACCTGCTAATTGTACAGCTTGTGGTTGGGAGCAGCAAACACAACATAGCTGCTCTCCTCCTCGAGCAGGCATATTGCCCTCCTTGGTCAATATGCCTGTTCACCATATCTTGATAATGTCAGCTCATTGAGTTACGATGATGGTGTCCTTGTTACATCTCCGAGATCGCAGAGCAGAGGGTCTTCCTCTTTCCTCTTTCCAAGTGCTTGAAGATGACTTTTGAAAAGAATTGATCCACCATGGGGATCTCCATCTGCTTTAAACATTCAAAAATGTTTGTGGGTTAACATTATTGATGGAAAAATGTGATAAGCTTGAAATATTTTATATCTTACCTGATTTTCAACTTGACTGTCTTTCTTTGGCTTCCCTGCAGGATGGACAGTTTACATGTTCAGTACGTCTGGTGATGTTTTATTTTGAAGAGGAGAGAGAACAGCTCACCTTTACAGCCTCGCATTGATATGACAGATATGATTATGACTATGATGACGAATGTGGTGATCCCAGCAGCAGAGTACACGTACAGCAACAAGATTTCTGTATTGTCAGGAACAGAAGTCGTGCTGACTGAAAGAAAAACAGTTTTCAGTCAGTTTGGATTTAATAAAGCTACAACAACACACATTATATAAAACCTTTCTTACCTGTGAGATTATTCTGTGTAATAGTGGTAATTTCAGCATGATCTGTAAAAAAAAAAAACAACAGAGAAGCTGTCTGAGGTCTGAACAACACAAAAATATCATGAGATTCAGAAAAAGTCCACTGTTCAGTGTGAGTGAAGGTTTCTTAGAGAATTATAATTGGTGAAAAATCCACACTCACCATAGACATTGACAGTGATGGGATGACCCATACTCCCTCCACCTTGACACTGATACTGACCAGAGTCATGTCTGAGAATGTTCTGGAACATCAAATAGAAGATCCCTGCTGACTTGTTTAAAGGTTTCCACTCTGTTTTAATGTGACTGTCTCCGCTGACATTGACGGGGACAATAGCTTCCTCAACTTTATACCAGGTGACTGTTGTTGGTGAATCATTGCAAAAAAATACTTGGCAATTAATCCAAAGTTGTTGTCCAGCTGATGCATTATAAACTGTGTTGCGACGTACTCTCATTTCTGTAGAACAGTCAGAGTCACCTGCAGAAGAGAAATTATACCAAACACATGAAGAAGAACAATTAGAAATTAAGAAACGTTTGATGTTAATTTTAATTTAATTAAGAACATAAAACAATATATTACACAAGAGACTGATCAAAGGTGTTTAGACAATACATTTATATAAAGACTGTTTAATTGGACAAAACAAATAAATATATAAACAGAAATAAAAATTGTGCACATTCCTATAACCTTTCTAGAAAGATATTAAAAGTATAATGAATACTCACTGTACAAAAGAAAGAAAAAGTATAATTTGCAACAATAAGATCAAAAGAGAAGTAAACATGAGGTATGACAGACATCAAAAATGGAAAAAAAAAAATCTAGAATAAAAAGTGTCACTGGGTGACATTTATTTGATGATGTCATGACAGGCTGTGTGGCTGGCAGGCAGGCAGCAGGAGTGGTGGACCGAAAATGCAGGACTCTTGGAGACGGGACTTAAATTCAAAACCCAGCTTTTTTGCTGGAAAAAACTCTCAATCAATTAAACTCACCAAAACAAAAACAAAATCCAAAACTCTACAGACTGAATTGGAACAGAGAACCTAAACAGGAGCCAATCACACAGCAGCTAGAGGGTAGCAACATTGATGACATGACAAAGACTAAAGGAAAACACAGGGCTTATATACCCAGGGGAGTAATCAGGGAATGGGAAACAGGAGGGAGACACAGCTGGGAGGAATTAGGGCAAACGAGACAAAGAGACGTAAAAGTGAATTCACTGACATAAGTCATGGACTTTCAATGTAAAACAAGAAACAAGTAACAATGATGCAGACTGAACTAAATCTAGAATAATGATAGTGAACACAGCACAACTAAAGAATCAGAACATAAATCCTAGTACAGAAAAAAACACCAAAATATAAGAAAAAGAAAATGTTGGGTCAAAATGACCCAGAACTGTGACAGGAAAAGTAATTTGCATGAACTCCAGCAGTTCAGCAAACTGTGAGTGAACCCATCCTAACACAAAGGGAAACCTAAAGCCATGTGTATTAATTTAATGTCACTGCTCTTAAAAACTGAGCTCACACTCTCACTACAAGATCCACCAGCAGGTGTCACGGAGCCGTTTATCATATGACAGAAAAACTGGAAGTTTAAACTTCTGTGACAGCACGTATCATTACTGTCCTCTAGAAAACCTTTAAGAAACCATTTGCTTTTCATTTTGTACCAAATAATTTTATGTTGAGAAGAATAAGATAAACCCTGAGGATTCACAGTAGTTTAAAAAAGAGCTGTGAGATTTTTCCTGTGAGAATATCAGTATAGGCAGGTCCACCACTGATGTCCTGTGTTTTTCACAGATGGTTTGGTGGAGGGTCAGTGGTGGAAGGAACGATGACTAAATCTGGGAGTTAAATTCTTGCACCCACTATCAGATTCTACACTGGTGCAGTGGGTCCTGGGTTCCTCCTAGTCAACAACAGTACCCGGCCTTATGTGGCGAGAGTTTGCACATGAGAGGATGAAAGAATTTGCACCACTGACTGGCCTCCACACCAACCTGACATAAATCCAACAGAACACCTGTGTAACATTATGTTTCAGTCCATCTTACACCACCAGGTTGCACCTAAGACTGTCCAGGGACTCAGTGATGGCCTGGTCCAGATCTGGGTGCAGATCCCCAGGACACCATTCCTTCCTCAGGAGCATGCCCCGATGGTGTCTGGCATACATTCAAACATGTGGGGGGTGGGGGTCACACAAACCGCTAAGCACTATTTTGAGTTGCTACAGTAACAGTTTGCCAAAATGGACTAGCCTGAAGTCATAATTTTTGTCTGACTTTGAATTCAGCCTTTGTAGGTCGATAATTTTCATCTCCAGTACAAAATGTGGCATCCTTGTTATTCCTAACACACTACCCAGTCCATAGTTTTCCCCATTGAGATTTGTTGCATTTTCAAAGTTTTCCTTTAATTTGTTTTTAGCTGTATAGTTTAGAAATGACTATGCACTCCAATCTTAACTAGTGCACAGAAAATGTTTCACAGGTTTGTGTCCACCACACAGTAAATTCAGGGAAGCAAGTCATCTGTGGCGCATCTGTGGTTTGACACTTTGCTGCTCTGGGGTCTGAGTTGGAACCAATTCTTTCTTTTAAAACAAGTTTCATGTTCAAATTTCTGAACGTTAAAGGCTGGGTATTTTTATGATTCGCTCAAAATGTACAAAAAGAGACTAAATATGAGGTGAAACAGCTGCATTGTGACGTTTAATGAGTTTCTGTTATGTCAGAAAAGTTGAGGAAAAAATATTCAGATTTTATATTGATTCAAGATTGGTACAGTAAGTGGATGGTATTGTTTTAGTAATTAAAAATGTATTTTATTAAAAGCGGGTGTGAATGTGAATGCAAATTGTTGCCTGTGTCTGTGTTAGCCCTGCGGCAGTCTGGCAACCTGTCCAGGGTGCACCCTGCCTCTCGCCCCAGGTCGGCAGGGTTCCAGCCCCCGCAACCCTGAAAAGGGATAAGCAGAAGCGAATAGATGGATGGATGAATATTAAAACATCCAGAAAACCTCTAAAGATCGTCCACATGTGTGAACTCAACTAAAATCTCCAGCATAGCATCAAAGACCATTTTACAGTGTCTTGTTTTGTCCTTCATGTTGAGGCTTTCTTTGAAGGCGGAAGGTTTGAAGGCTGCGCGGTCAAGCCTTTCAACGTGTCCTTTTCAATTACTATAAAAACTACTAGATGCCTGCTTTGGGTTTTTGTGTATAGCAAAAGATAAAGGATATTTTAAACCTTTTACAGCTGATTTCCACAATTTTCGATCTGTAACAGTAAAATTTTTAAACTCAGCCGTGAACAGAGAAGCAGACGTGTTCAGACTGAAATGGAGCTATTTAAAATGAATAAGAATCACTTACTCTGAGCATCCGGAGTGAGGATGAGGACTGTGAAGATCAGCAAATAAAGGATGGTCCTGCACAAGTAATGTTTCATGGCAGACATTTAAGTAACCAGCTGTCTACGTGGTTAAAACCTGTTTGTGCTCTGTATGTGACAGTACATTGTATGTGGTTGACTTCACTTCCTGCTTCTGATTACAGGGGTCTTTAGATGCATACTGGTGTTAAAGTTTGTGCTTTTGAGGCTGGTGCACCCAGTATATACCTAACACTGGCAACATTGGAGCAGCACACAGGAAAAACACACTGAGATAAAACCTTTAGTAAGAAAGTCCATTTGCAAGAGAAAAACACAAATCAAGAGACTGTCTTTTTCTGTCAGAGTGTTATTATTTTTGCTAATTTCTGGCTAACTCTATACTTATGCATTTTAAAAGTCCTTCATGCAGGTGGTGCATCTATATAAATACTTCTTTCACGTCTCAGTCTTTTGCATTTGTTGGCAACAATCACCTTACATCTTCATCTCTAGCTACACTGGCCATTGTGATCTCACCCACAGGTTTGAGGTCTGTTGTTTTGAATTCTTGACTTTTTGAAAGGTGCCGTTTTGTTGTTTGTTTGTTTGTTTATTTATGTATTTTTAACAGAGTGTGACCATATTCAGTTCACAGGATTAGGCAGACTAGCTCATTTAGTTAGGCTAGCTTGATTAGTAAAATGCTTATCCCTGTGACACTAGATAGCATGGTACCTTTAGCTAACTTAAAAAAACATTCTTAAAATAAAAGGAACTTTCTGGAAAATCTGGACAGCATACTTCTTAGAGCAGGAGCCTCCAACATGTTGTTCCTTTTCAAATACATTTCAAAACTTGTGTAGTCAAATTTGATTGGTCAATCATCAAACCAACTTATATGTACGAGGAATCAAATTCATAGTTTTTCTATCAAATGATTATTTGACAATTAGGTGTCAAACAGTTGCAATGCTGTCAAACTTGATGAGTCAGTTTTGATGGGCAGTACGAAGAAGGTCAATGCCGCGACAGAGGCCTTGTTGAAAGTGGCAAATCACTCAATGAAGCACTAAAAGCCCTTCACTGATGGCAGGATTGTAAAGGAAACTATGACTGCATGGCTGAAACGTTATTAGGTGACTGGCAAGGAGTATGTCTGCACTGTCTGCAGATGCATTAAAACTGCCGGAATTGGACGTGCAGAGGCGCAAATCATTTTAAATTCAGTGTGCTGAGTCTGTCGACTCCAGTGATACAGCCCAGCTGGCTGTTTTCATTCAGATGATGTTTGGTGACTTTTTTACTTCCACTGAAAACTACAAGTAGAGGAGCAGATATTTACAACCACTGAAGGACTACTTTGTAGGAAAAAAAAGATCCCTGTTGAAAACCTGGTGTCTGTGAAAACTGATGGAGCACCTGCTGTGACTCAGGATTTAATTGGACCCGGACTTTCTTAAGTTTCTAAACTATCATTGCATCACTTACCAACAGGCTCTATGCCTGATGGAATTTGACCATGTCATGCTGCCTGTTGTTAATAATGTTAATGTCATCAGCTCCATTCGAGCAAAGGCAAAGCAACACCAAAGCTTCAAGTTGTTCCTGGAGGAACGCTCTGCCAAGTATAGGGATCTCCTCCTCCACACAGAATTAGACGGTTAAGTCGGGTTAGATACTGAAATGCTTTCTTTCATTGATCGGTGAAACCGAGGCTTTTATGGAAGTGAGGAAGGAGGATACCACACTATTATCTGATATTACCTGAGTTGCTGCTTGATCTTGGTTTCCTGACAGATGTGACTGAGAGAGAAAATTAACCGCCTGAACCTACAGATACAAGGCAAAGATAAAAACATATTTAGTGTGAATGCTTTTGAGAAATGAAACAAGCACATGTAACGAAATCATAATTGAATAAATAATATCTGTGTATTTGTAATTGCATTGTTTTGTTTTGACAGCATTGTTTTAATTTAGTAGTGCGAGATACATTTATTTGTAGTGTATACAGACATAAAACATGCACTTGCAAGTGAACTAAATATTTTTGTGATGTTAATGCAACTTTTAAGTTGTGGATACCAACATTTTTGTAAATGTTCAGGAAAAACAAGCTTATTCGGTTGGTTTGTGTTGAAATGAAACATTTGAAAGGATGAGTAGCTCTCAGAGGGGAAAAAGGTTGGAGACCCCTACCTTAGAGTGTCTGCTGCTGAAGCTGAAAGCTAAACATTAAAAAACAGCACACACGTTAACCCTTAATAAGATTTAAAAGAAACTTATCCAAAAGCTGTTTCAAGGAGTTTAATGTTAGGAGTGAAGAGGCAGACTGAATGGAACTGAAAGCAAGTCATTTATTGTTAGCTGTACAAAACTTAAAACAAGTACAAAATAATAAAAATGAAAACAATAAACTTAATGAAACCAGAACCTAGAAAACATACTAAGGCTAGCAATACCAGGATAGAACAGACACTGACAAAGGACAAGAGAAGACAGCAGCTTTATATACAAAGAAGGGCAATTAGGGGAAGTGGAGACAGTTGAACAGAGTCAAAAGCAAAACTGAACACAACACATGCAAGACCAGCAAATTAAAGGAACATCTAACACTGTAAAGGAGAATAAACAAGATACGGGCAAACATGGGGACGAACAAAACCTGAAATATGCAAGAGAATACAAACAAGCTAAAACCATGGACAGAAGACAGAAACTACAAGTAAAAAGACCTGAGGCTACTGATTTAAAAAAAACTACAACAAAGAATAACTAATACATCTGCACAGCAGTGCTGATTTTCTAACACTGGAAAATAACTCAAAATGTTAGAAATATTCCAGTGTTAGAAAATCAGCACTGATCAGTGTTAGCCATTGTTAATCTTCAAAACTGACTAGGTTACTTTTAAACATATAACACTGTCAAAAGTGTTAATTTAACACTCAACAGTGTTTAACACTCAGAGGTGTGGGCCCATATAGACACTCTCCAGTGTTAATTTAACACTGGAGATTTTGCTGTGTGTGAACGTTCTCAGTCATCCAGGTCATCGTAGTCAAAGGAGCTTGCAAAGAAAAGCGTCTGGACTTCTTTAAGTTACTTGAAGACGTTTCACCTCTCATCCGAGAAGCTTCTTCAGAACTAACCCTAACCCTAACCCTTCTTCAGAACTGAAGAAGCTTCTCGGATGAGAGGTGAAACGTCTTCAAGTAACTTAAAGAAGTCCAGACGCTTTTCTTTGCAAGCTCCTTTGACAATAACTAATACAGATACAAAACCAAAATACGACTACAACAAGAGTCAGACAGAAAAATTAAAAATAACAGAAAATGAAAATAGAAAAACTGAAAAGGCTGGATCGAAAACTCCAGGATCATGACAAGCTAATGAAATAAACTGGGAAATTAGCCAAAAAAACAGAAGCATTCTCTTGTATCATCATTTTATCTATAAGGACTGGCTTTTGGACACAGCCTCAAGTAAACATTTAAGGATCTGCAGGCTTTGGCACTTGGACATCTTTTTTCAGCCCTGGAGATGACTGCTTATGGTTTACAGGTTGTATTTTGCACTTCAAGAGAATCTTTGCATCACCTGCTAATTGTACAGCTCGTGGTTGAGAGCAGCATACACAACAGATCTGTTCCTCTGTCTCTCTGCCCACGCGGATTGGTCAATATGCCTTCTCATTATCTCTTGATAATGTCATCTCAATGTGTTGCATTGATGGTGTTCTTCCCTTGTTACATCTCCGAGATTGCAGAGCAGAGGGGCCTCCTCTTTCCAAGTGCTCAAAGATGACTTTTGAAAAGAACTGATCCACCATGGGGATCTCCACCTGCTGTAAACATCCAAAAATGTTTGTGGGGAAAACTATTGATGAAAAAATGTGATAAGCTTGAAATATTTTATATCTTACCTGATTTTCAGCTTGACTGTCTTTCTTTGGCTTCCCTGCAGGATGGACAGTTTACATGTTTAGTATTCAGTATGTCTGGTGATGTTTTATTTTGAAGAGGCGAGAGAACAGCTCACCTTTACAGCCTCGCATTGATATGACAGATATGATTATGACTATGATGACGAATGTGGCGATCCCAGCAGCAGAGTACACGTACAGCAACAAGGTTTCTGTATTTTCAGGAGCAGAAGTTGTGCTGACTGCAAGAAAAACAGGTTTCAGTCAGTTTGGATTTAATAAAGCTACAAAAACACAAATTATATAAAATCTTTCTTACCTCTGACATTATTCTGTGTAATAGTGGTAATTTCAGCATGATCTGTAAAAAAAAACAAAACAGAGAAGCTGTCTGAGGTCTGAACAACACAAAAATATCATGAGATTCAGAAAAAGTCCACCGTTCAGTGTGAGTGAAGGTTTCTTAGAGAAGTATAATTAGTGAAAAATCCACACTCACCATAGACATTGACAGTGATGGGATGACCCATATTCCCTCCACTTTGACACTGATACTGACCAGAGTCATGTCTGAGAATGTTCTGGAAGATCAAATAGAAGATCCATACTGATTTGTTTAAAGGTTTCCACTCTGTTTTAATGTGACTGTCTCCGCTGACATTGACGGGGACAATAGCTTCCTCAACTTTATACCAGGTGACTGTTGTTGGTGAATCATTGCAAAAAAATACTGGGCAATTAATCCTAAGTTGATGTCCAGCTGATGCATTATAAACTGTGTTGTAGAACAGTCAGAGTCACCTGCAGAAGAGAAATTATACCAAACACATAAAGAAGAACAATTAGAAATTAAGAAATGTTTGATGTTAATTTTAATTTAATTAGAACATAAAGCAATATATTACACAAGAGACTGATCAAAGGTGTTTAGACAATACATGTATATAAAGACTGTTTAATTGAAGACTAATAAATATATAAACATATCCATCATATTGCAACAATAAGATCAAAATAGAAGTAAACATGAGGTATGACAAACAGTAAGAATGGGGGGAAAAAAGATTAAAAAGAAAAATCACTTTGTGACATTTATTTGATGTTCAGTGGAAAAGTAATTTGCATGAACTCCAGCAGTTCAGCAAACTGTGAGTGAACCCGTCCTAACACAAAGGGGAACCTAAAGCCATGTGTATTAAATTCATGTCTACCTTTTACTGTCAGATATTCCACTGCTCTTAAATACTGAGCTCACGGTCTCACTACAAGATCCACCAGCAGGTGTCCCGGAGCCGTTTATCATATGACAGAAAAACTGGAAGTTTAAACTTCTGTGTTTTCAGGACAGCACCTATCATAACTGTCCTGTAGAAAACCTTTAAGAGATGATTTTGCTTTTCACTTTGTTCCATTTGAGAGGCAGAACATAAAATCAGAAGCTTCAGAGGAGTTTAAAAAATAGCTGTGAGGTTTTTTTCTGTGATAATATGAGTATAAGCCGGTCCACCACTGGTGACCTGTGTTTTTGACAGATGAGAGCAGCTTCACCCTCAGCACTGTCCGGTATGCATACAAGCACGTGGGGGTCACACAAACTGCTGAGTACCATTTTGAGTTGCTGCAGTGACAGTTTGCTAAAATGGACTAGGTCTGAAGCAAATGGTTTTTTAATTGGATTTTCAATCTGTCTTTGAATTCGGCCTTTGTAGGTCGATAATCGTCATCTTCATTACACAATGTGGCATCCTTTCATTCCTAACACGTTACCCAGTCCACATATTTCCCATTGAGATCTGATGAATTTTCAGTTTTCCTTTAATGTTGTTAGCTACAGATTAGAAATGACTGTGCACCCCATTTACCAAAATTACTAAAGTAATCTTAACTAGTGTTCAAATTTTTAAATATTAGAGGCTGGGTGTCTTTATGATTGGATCACAATGTTCAAAAAAAGAAGCTAAATATGAGGTGAAACAGCTACACTGTGACATTTCGTGAGATTCTGTAATGACAGAAAAGTTATAGAAAAAAATTATATTGATTCAAGATTAGCATAGTAAGTGGATGGTATTGTTTTAGTAATACTAACATATCCAGAAAACCTCTAAAGATCGTCCACATGTATGAACTCAACGAAAATCTCCAGCATAGCATCAAAGACCATTTCACTGCGTCTTGTTTTGTCCTTCATGTTGAGGCTTTCTTTGAAGGCGGAAGGTTTGAAGGCTGCGCGGTCAAGCCTTTCAGCATAACCTGTAAATTACTATGAAAAAATATTAGTTGCCTGCTTTGGATTATTGTGTATAGCAAAAGGTAAAGGATATTTTAAACCTTTTACAGCTGATTTCCACAATGTTTGAACTGTAACAGCAAAAATATTTAAACTCAGCCGTGAACAGAGAAACAAAGACGTGTTCAGACTGAAATAGAGCATTTAAAATGAATAAGAATCACTTAATCTCAGCATCTGAAGTGAGGATGAGGACTGTGAAGATCAGCGAATAAAGGATGGTCCTGCACGAGTATGTTAGGAGGTGGTGGGTAGGTGTACTGTTGTTGTTTGGGTTTTGTTTTCCTTTTGGTTATAGGTAGGCGAGGCGGGGCTTGATGGCATTCCAACACACCTGCGACGCATCGGACGTCATCAGTGAGCGCTTTTAGGGAGCAGAGTCACGGACGTCTGGTGTCGGAGTATTATCGCTGTCACAAGTGGTAACGAGTTAGCACAGGCTGCATCTGTTGATTTTACGCTGTGGAGCTGTATGTTTTAAAGGATCCACGTTTCGCCTACTTTTCTTTGTCTTAGCCTGTTCCATCGCCTGCCCGCCTACCTAGGATTTTGTGTTGGCTATTCTGGATCCGCGACGGAGTGCTACGTACCATCAGGCGGCGATCACCGCAGCGGCTGTGGTTTGGGGTGGTCAAGTAAGCTCTCCAACTCTCTCCGTCCACTTGTGTTTAACGTTCGGCTATCAACGGTATGCCATAAACCCTGTTTTGTTCCCTGTTGTCAGGTAGCTCCGGTGCGTCTGCTACCTACCTGTATGCTTCGGCTCCATCTCATCGCCTCGGTGTTTTCCTGCTGGCACATTTTTATTTATCACTGTATATAGCCCTTTCCCTTGTAAATATTCCCCCTTACTCGTGTATATAAAAACTTGCATCACAAACTATTCTGCGTCCGTGTGTGTTTCTGCCACGTAATCCATCTGTGTAATCCAGCTAACCTAACAGAGTAATGTTTCATGGCAGACATTTAAGGAACCAGCTGTGAACTTGTGTAAAAACTGTATGTGCTCTGCATGTGACAGTGCATGATATGTGGTTGACTTTACTTCCTGCTTCTGATTAGGAGTGTCTTCGGATGCATACCAGAGTTACCAGAGTACCAGAGTTTATGGTTTGAAGGCAGAAACACTCAGTCTATATATACCACTTGAAACTTTGGGTATTAATCAGATTAAAACAAAAGCGTAGATTTTTTAAATTCATTTCTTTACAGGAAAAACAGGATGAGAATGAATCATTATAATCTTTTTTTTAAATCTAACAGATATGGAGAAAATATTATAGTTTTTACTTGCACAAAATGATTAATATTACATTTCTATTCCCAAAAGAATCACAATAAGTACAATAGCTCATTAGTCATTCATGTAGTCAGAAAGTCAGTGGATAGCTGATATGATACAGACAGATAACCATTACTGTTATCATAGGTAAGTTTCTCAAGAGTTAATTCAAGTCATGGATGTGCAACAGAAGAACATCACAGTGAGTGCATGACAAAAAACAAACAAACATTCAAATCAATACACACAATCATAAAAATCTCCAAAAATTTGTTTTGTACTACGACTTAACCTGACTACAGCTTCTGTGACACCTCTGTCTTAGAGGACAGTTTACTCATGTGTCATGCACACAAATACAGTGACAATAATCCTCAGAACAATGATCATCTCTCTCTCCCTGAGTTTGCTATACCTGTATATGGCTCTTAACCCACATCCCTGCAGAAGTTGTACATCTTTACAGATCTGGTCACAAATCTACATTTTTAGTATTTTAAAATGATGCATTAATATCCCAGCGCAGATATATTTTCAACAATTTTTACTGTAACACAAAAACAGTGGGAACCTAATTTTAGTAGCATGTTAATAAATATTTGGTAAACTAATGAGGAATAATGGCAGGATGATCGTGTATATAGAATTGAACTAAAATTCACTACAATGTGCACATTCCTGCTAATGAACTGACATGCTAACAGGAACAGTGCTGTTGTTTTACATCATTCTGACACAGCACTGGAGCTGCAGCACACAGGAGCAGTGTTGGTCAAGTTACTTGAAAAATGTAATCAGTAACTAATTACGGATTACTTCCCCAAAAAGTAATCCCATTACTTTACTGATTACTTATTTTCAAAAGTAATTAATTACTTAGTTACTTAGTTACTTTTAAAAAACACGATTTACAACCTGAATAGGTGATAAAGTATGGAAAGCAATAGATCTTTCAGTCCAATTCTACTTTTTCTGCATAATCCATCATACAAAATGTAATCAAATGGAAAAGTCTCTTTTTAAAAACTTGGTTTATTAGTTTTAACCTTTTAACTTTATGCATCAAGCAAAATTTTAATTATATGCAACATTCTCTGACTGGAAGAAATTTGTTTAACATTTAAACCTATTTTCTACACATTCCAGCACATAAAATAAAATATATTTTTGTTTACACTCACTCCTTCAAATAGATGCAAGTAAAACACGGCAGAAAATAAATAAAATCAAAGACTTGCGGTCCTGTTGCTATATTTTCACCTGTATAGCAGGAGTTTCTCTGTGAGTTTCCCATTATGTCGTAGCGCACTCGGTGCTTGCTTAGAAGTTTGGGGGGGGGGTGTTTCGCTGTAAAAAGAAGTTTTGTTCCCACACACAACGGACACTAATATTTTTGTCACTTTTTATGGAATCAAACTCAAAATAAGGTCAGTACTTCCACGCTTTAAACGCTGCACGCTCATACTCTCTCCTGCACTCAATATATTATCCATTGTTGATCTGCACACAGCTGTTTTCACGAATGTTGCACTCGCTTACGTCACTGTCATGAGACATTCTCGCAAAAAAATCACGGTTTTAGTAACGCAGTAACGCAGCGTTCCTACGGGAAAGTAACGGTGATCTAATTACCGTTTTTGCAATAGTAATCCCTTACGTAAAGTAAGGGATTACTATTGCCAAAAAGTACCTGAAAAAAGTAATCGATTACAGTAACGCGTTACAAGTAACAAGTAACGCGTTACTGCCCATCTCTGCACAGGAGTAACCTACAGAAATAAGTAATGCTGACTGATATTACCAGCTAGTTTGGTATTATTTTCAAGCCTTTACTTTTTGACATGCTGCTATGTTATTCCTGGTGTAAACTTGGATCATTTTAACTACAAGGATTGACTTTTGTAGTCAACCTCAAGTGGACATTTGAGGAACTGCAGTTTTTGGCACCTCTGTCATTTTTCAGCCCTGGAGATGACTGCTTATGATGCCACATGACACAAAATGCTTCTATTAAGCACCATTTGAGGCAACAGCTTTGGTGTTAGAATCCCTAACAGCTTTAAATCTAAACACAATGTGATGTGTGTGCTCAGACCATACTCTTTGCAGTTTGCTTGGCACAGGTTGTATTTTATGGTTGATTGACGTTGTAGGTGTAATTTGCTAGGTACACTGGGTGGTATTGTCTGTGCTGAGACATTGTGCCCATATATATCAAACATGCTCTAACACAGCTCTTGTTAGTGTACCCATTGTAAGTGACATGACATCTGGTGAAGAATCTCAGCATAACTCTGCTAAATCCCAAACTGAGCAGAGGCATAATCAGCGAGAGTAAAAACACTTATGAAAGCTTGTAGGCTTTTAAATATTGACCAAAATGTGAGGGTGCTGATTCTGCTATTTAAATTATTAACAAGTCTTCAGGATCTCAGGTAAACAAGGTGTGATGGTCTATGCGGTATAACTCAAAGATCAAAGAGCAGTTTTTACAGAAGTGATGAGTTGTGTTTTTGGTATCCACACTCTTTACTTCGAGTCTCTGCATTCCCTTCTAACTGTCCTTCAGGTCTCCTCTGGTGGAGTTACACCAGCTTCAGATATTCATCAGTTGTCCTCTAGTGTGATTTAGTCAAGCAGTTCTTAGTCTTTATGCCAAACGGATGGCTGCGTACTCTGAGGTCTCTTCCACCTCCATCCGTGGCCGATTAACCCGCTGAGGCAGCTCGTGGTTAAGAGCAGCATACACAACAGAGCCGCTCTCCTCCTCCACGGTGTTCCTCTGTCTCTCTCTGCCCACATGACTCGGCCCATAAGCCTGCTCATTATCTCTTGATAATCTAAACTCATTGGGCTGCCTTGGTGGAGTTTTCCTCTTGGTAGATCTCCGAGATGGTGCAGCATAGGGGCTTCCTCTCTGTGAGGGCTCCAAGCTGGGTTGAGGAAGAGGTCGCTCCACCATGGGGATCTGCATGTACTGGAAACATCCAAAAATGTTCGAGTTAAAATTATTGATGGAAAAAATGTGATAAGCTTGAAATATTTTATATCTTACCTGATTTTCAGCTTGACTGTCTTTCTTTGGCTTCCCTGCAGGATGGACAGTTTACATGTTTAGTATTCAGTACATCTGGTGATGTTTTATTTTGAAAAGGCGAGAGAACAGCTCACCTTTACAGCCTCGCATTGATATGACAGATATGATTATGACTATGATGACGAATGTGGCGATCCCAGCAGCAGAGTACACGTACGGCAACAAGGTTTCTGTATTGTCAGGAGCAGTCGTGCTGACTGCAAGAAAAACAGGTTTCAGTCAGTTTGGATTCAATAAAGCTACAACAACACACATTATATAAAACCTTTCTTACCTGTGAGATTATTCTGTGTAATAGTGGTAATTTCAGCATGATCTGTAAAAAAAAAAAAAACAACAGAGAAGCTGTCTGAGGTCTGAACAACACAAAAATATCATGAGATTCAGAAAAAGTCCACTGTTCAGTGTGAGTGAAGGTTTCTTAGAGAATTATAATTGGTGAAAAATCCACACTCACCATAGACATTGACAGTGATGGCATGACCCATACTCCCTCCACCTTGACACTGATACTGACCAGAGTCATGTCTGAGAATGTTCTGGAAGATCAAATAGAAGATCCATACTGATTTGTTTAAAGGTTTCAAATCTGTTTTAATGTGACTGTCACCGCTGACATTGACGGGGACAATAGCTTCCTCAACTTTATACCAGGTGACTGTTGTTGGTGAATCATTGCAAAAAAATACTGGGCAATTAATCCAAAGTTGTTGTCCAGCTGATGCATTATAAACTGTGTTGCGACGTACTCTAATTTCTGTAGAACAGTCAGAGTCACCTGCAGAAGAGAAATTATACCAAACACATAAAGAAGAACAATTAGAAATTAAGAAATGTTTGATGTTAATTTTAATTTAATTGAGAACATAAAGCAATATATTACACAAGAGACTGATCAAAGGTGTTTAGACAATACATTTATATAAAGACTGTTTAATTGAAGACTAATAAATATATAAACATATCCATCATATTGCAACAATAAGATCAAAGAAGTAAACATGAGGTATGACAAACAGTAAGAATGAAAAAAAAAAAGATTAAAAAGAAAAATCACTCAGTGACATTTATTTGATAATGAGTGGAAAAGTAATTTGCATGAACTCCAGCAGTTCAGCAAACTGTGAGTGAACCCGTCCTAACACAAAGGGAAACCTAAAGCCACGTGTATTAATTTAATGTATACCTTTTACTGTCAGATATTCCACTGCTCTTAAATACTGAGCTCACAGTCTCACTACAAGATCCACCAGCATGTGTCCCGGAGCTGTTTATCATATGACAGAAAAACTGGAAGTTTAAACTTCTGAGTTTTCAGGACAGCACCTATCATAACTGTCCTGTAGAAAACCTTTAAGAGATGATTTTGCTTTTCAAGTTTTACCAAAGAATATTATGTTAAGAGGGAGAATTTGAACCCAGAAGCTTCAGAGCAGTTTAAGAATGCCTGTGAATTTTTTTGAATTAATTATTAGACATTTTTACCGAGACAAGAATTTGATAATAATAGTTATGCTTTAAGTGAAGTCCATATAAACCTGTAATTGCAATTTATAAAAACATTACTTTTAGCTGCTGCTGTCCCACAGTGTTTCTGTCGTTTAACATTCACCATAAAAAAATCTTTTAGCAGGCGTGTGTTTAGGCAGAGTCCAGCATTATGGCAGACAAATATTTAGGTCCCACCTTCATGATTACTATTAATATTAGCACTGACAACTGTATCACCTTTAGACCACATTTAAAGACACCTTGTAGTAGACCAGAGTGACTATAGCAAGTAATCTGTAGAAAAAGGTGTTTTAATAAGCATTACTGTGAGGGGATATTTAGATTGTCAATTTTTTTAAATATGTGATTAAGACCATTGATACTTTTTAAACATTTTTTGAAACAGAAATTTTACAGGGATGTGAGGCTTCATTGGGCCCAGACGAGTATTGCATCATCGCAACAGGTGACCATGTCTGTGTTATCATTGTTTCTCCTCTTGTGTATTTACTACAGTATGTTTGTGATCATTGTCATGAGGGAAAATCCCTCTCTGAGCAATATTCTTGTGAACAGGAGTCTCTTAGTATTTTTATAAGAAATACTGCCACGTAAACAAATGTATTTAATTATCTACACCACACCCTTTATTCTTACGAAGCCTGATATCTGCCCATTCTGACGCCTCACACTGTGCGGTGTCTGTAGCGGGCCTGACCAGATCCACGTAAAACACAACAGATTTAATCTGAGCCACAGAAATATTTTGATTTCATTTAACTAAAGATTTTGAAGCCATTCATCAGCATTCTTTTTATCAGCGTTGGGCGAAGCTATTTTGTGTTTTATGAGCAGTTTATTTGTCACTTCATGTCTCGCCCACTCCAGTCTTTTTGTTGTGTGTCTTTCTGTTTGTCTAGCCTTTGGTTTTGGACAACATTGCTCTTCCTACTCCATTAAAACCACTGCTGTACATCTTGTGTCCTCTCTAGGAAGTTGCACAGTTTCATTTCTTACTTGTGTGGTCAATTCCTTTTGACACAGACCCACAAACACAGCCTCTCCCAGTCCACACAGTCTTTTTAACCTTATTCATAACTAAAAATTACAGCAGCTCTATTATGTCTGATTCACTGATGTTATACTTTTTGCTTCCTAATTTTCAACTGTGTTTCTTTTTAATGACGGCACACACAAGATTAAATACCTGACACTTCACTTTTAATATTTTAGTTATATTAAAGGAGTGCGCTCATTTGCGTATGTCACTATACTGGCTGTGAATAAAGTCACGTGCATCTTACGTTTCCCATGAGAAATTAAAAACAGGAAATTACACGGAGCTAGTATCTCCCCTGATCCAAACCATCACACACATAAAAAAGCACAAGGAACATAAAGTAGGCGATTAATTGAGCTCTGAGAATTTCTTTTTAATATATATGATCTTTTCCTCCTGTGCAAATTATTTCCATCAAGCTCCCACACGTAAGAAACCCTGCTGCTCTGGGAGAACAGAAGCAAAAGTTTTAGCATCTGAAACAGAAAGCTCTGCAGATGTTTAAAGGCAGGCTGTGCCATTTATGGCAGAATCTGCCTTCGATATCTGATACCACTGATAGTTTGAGTTTGAGATTTTGAGATCTAACTGAATTCTGCCTCTGATCTTTTTTTAAAGCTGCACGACTGGCAGCCACTTTTCACTCAAAAGTTACATCATATGTGGATGTGGCACTTTCCGGGTCACAACCTTTAAAAATATCAGGCCAACAGCTTTTATCAGATCATTTCCAGTACGATCGCAAACACTTTACTTCTCAGCCTGACTGCCTGAGAAGAGAAGAAAGCAAATATTCCACAAATACTGAGACGGCACAACACGATCTGTACAAAAACATCAACTTACTCTGAGCATTTAAGGTGAGGAGCAGCCCAACCAAGATGGACACATGGAGGATGGTCCAGCATCGATTAGCCCTCATGATGCTGAGAAAAGCTCCCGTCATTGTCCAGTAACAGCCAGCCCAAGGCAGTAATGTTCCTCCAAGCGCATTATTATGTGATAAACCCAAAAGAGAAACACTGATATGAAACTTGCTCCTTCCTCTTTCTGCTCACTCCTTTCCCCTTATCTCTGTCTCTCTCCCACCCTCTGTGTGATTGAAGCTGGGGTGTGTACACCAGTGGGTGGTCTTGCTTCTGCAAATCTTGCAAGTCAAATTCAGTGAAATATCTCAAAAACAGGGGGTTCCCACATGAGCCCTCTCTCGCGCACACTTTTCATTTCAGAGTCTTGTTTCGCTCTGTGAACCTGTGCACCTTCATCATCACTTCTGGGTAGAGTGTGTGGTTTACCTTCTTTAAGCTGACTTCCTTTCCCCTCTCCTTTCCTTTTAAGTTGCCGTCTGCCTCTCCTGCAAACTTGTGCGACCTTGTGCAGAGCACTGTGGTTTGAGCGGAGGGTGTACATTGCTCTGAAGAGGAGATGGGGACTTTGTGGCCTGTTAGGCTTTAATGCCCACTCTGTTGACATGTGTGTGTGGTTGCTGTTTTGGTAAGACCATCAACCCGTGGACCCCTTATCTGTCAGTCAATCACCTTCAGTTGGGTTTTAATGGAGTCCTCTGGGAGGTTTCTGAAGATATAAATCACCCCAAAGATGTCAGGGTTGCTTTTTTATCTTTTGAATAGAAATATACTGTGGTTGGGAGCTTCACCTATACTTAAAAGTACACTGAGCTTTTTTTCTTTTGCCCATATCTCTCAGCTTTGGCCACCAGCATGTGGAAAAGTAGCTATCCACTTAAAAAAAATAATCTGGCTGTTTTATAAGTAAAAGTATAATTCTAATAGCCTACTTTGTAATGCTGCGTCCCAACTGGAAATAAATTTGCTTAATTTTTTCCAATTCTATATCTGGAAACTAGTCCTCATTTTGGTGGGGAATAACGTAAAACTACTTAATCAAAGGGGAATTTTCATGCTATTCGAGAAAATTAAAAAAATGGCACAGCGCTGTTCACCCGAGGAGGGAACTAATTTCTGAAACAACAGCGCTGTCAGCCGGCGGTACGGCTAAGTACAGGATGAAAACCATACGCAAGCGCCCACTCTTTACGTAATGACGTAACGAGGACGTTTCCGACGACCCGAAAATGGCGGAGTACCTGGCATCCATTTTCGGTACAGAGAAAGACAAGTAAGTTTTGAACAGTTTTCAGTCAGTTTTAAATATTATTCGTTCTTAAATTCGTATAAGATATCGCTTTTATGTAAAGTGTGCTTGCAGTGGTTCTATTTTGCCGGCGGTGGGGCTTATTTTGTACCCACAGCTCAGCTGCATGTCCCAGTCAAGCTAACCTTAGCAGGAGGAAGCTAACGTTAAGCTAACGCTTTGAATGAAACTCATGCCCTGGCTAACTTGCAGCCTTTGCGTGCTGTTAGTTTGCGCCAAAACATTCAGTTGTTTTAAATGTTTCCAGTTTGTGCGTGCACAACTGGAGTGTATGTTAAGTGTATGTTAAAGAAATTTTCAAAAAGAAGAAGAAACCGCTAACGCGTGGCCCGCTCAGTTAAGAAGCTGATTAGCAGAGTACCTGTCTGGCTTGTATTGTTCCGCCCCACCGGTGGAGTGCAGCAGAAAGCATCTTCCACTATGTGCCTGCTGAAGTCTTAAAAGTAGCTTTAAGTTAGCTATACGTTTATGTACTGATGTGATGATTTCCACAAGTAGGATCTTTGGTTTCGTACGGGTGAAACACAACAGTGGTTGAGATACCCAAGCAGAGCCAGAAACGTACATCCATTTGTACTGTGCGTATTAAGAGGCTAGAATCAATGTAATTTAATTCCCGGACAAACTTTGATCAAGTATCGCGTTAATGAAAGATCAGTAAGTAGGCCAGCCGTAGCTGTAATGTTCACACGGTCTACTATGCGACTGATGTCTTTCAGTACTAGTAGTGAGCCCCGCAGTGCTTCATTGCTTCAGTCTTATATGAAAAAGACGTGACTTGGTGGTAATGATGGTGAAAAAAAGTTGTTCCTATACACCAAACAAATGAGTAACATGTATTTATTGTTCTTCTTACACATTCATTGTATAAGACAAAGTAATCCGTTACAGGTACTATTAGTGTTGCTGTTTGATGATCTCTTATTTACAGGAATGCGTGACTTGTCCCAAATAATTAAAAAACAACAACTGAAAATTGTTTAGAAAACTGTATTTACAAACAACAATGTACACATATTGTAGATGCTGGTTTTGACATAAGCTGCTACACATAATATATATATAATTTCAACAGATTTATGGGTCATAAAGTATAATTCCCAAATTCATTATAGTTGTTGATAACCCTGGTAACCTAAGCAGTTTATATAGTAAGTTTAGTCCATATTGCATCATTATATTAAGATTATCATTTGTATACAATCAACCAATTTCACAGAGAGCTATGAGTTGATTAAAATGCTTTTAATAGTTAAAAGAAATGCAAAATATATGTTTTGGAAGTTTTTTGGTACCTTTTTTTTCTTCCCACATCTTTTCGAGTATGTATTAAATGTAAAACGCATAACACCTCTGCACCTGGTGTCTGCACTACTCTGACATTTCACATGTCCTAAATGAAGCAGACACAGACTTTCGTTTCCTGACTGGGTTTTGCCCTGACTTCCTCTGGGAGTGGATGAAGTTCCAACTTCTTGTATAACTATGACTCCCAAGGACCTGACGGTCATGGCCCTGATACTTTTGGATTTCATTCTGTAATGCACCCCTCCCTCCCATTTTAGACAGGCTATGTAAATCTGGTCTTTCTGTTTTGCAAGGAAGCGTCTGTGTTTTGTGGACTTAGCCAGACGTCAGGCCTGGTCTGGCAGCGACAGCACCTGCAGGACTAGAGCATCTACAACAAGTTATCGGGTTGTGAAGCGTAGTTAGTCTCATTTTCTAACTTTGTTGGCTTTATGGTCTTTAAAACCAGCCTCAGATGTTAACAAACCTTCAACCAAACCTTTGTATTTATCACAGTCATTTCATTCGTTATCTTACCAGTCGGAGTGTGCAGCATTGTGCTGTTTCTGTGCAGTGTTATGGGTGTGGTTGTGTTACTGTAGTGCAGCTACTGTTATTGTATGTTGCATCTGTAATAAAACAGTTATTGTCTATTGCTTATAAAGGTTATATCTCTACGCTCCGTATTAGGTTTTGTCTATAAACGGTTTAAGACCCATCACTGATGGTTCAGAACAAACAGGGTAGTTGCATTCTGCTTTTTCATTAGTTCTGTTAATATGTCAACATTCGTACACCTTAGCAACACCCAAGGTCAGATTCTAAATATGTGTGATAATGATTTTTCTTCTTTTTTCAGGGTCAATTGTTCCTTCTACTTTAAAATTGGAGCTTGCAGACATGGAGACCGCTGTTCGAGATTGCACAACAAACCAACCTTCAGCCAGGTGGGTATCCCAGCAAAGTACCTTTTTAAATTGATGACTTTATTGCATGAGGTCGACCACGAACCCTCAGCCCTGCAGTACACTGATAACCCAGTGTACCTCCTGACCCACTTAGGCTATGTTCACACTGCAGGCGAAAGCGCATCAAATCTGACTTTTTTGACCCTATGCGACCCATATCCGATCATGGTGTGACAGTGTTAACAGCACAAATCCGATATTTTCAAATCCGATCTGGGTCACTTTTGTATGTAGTACTGAATCCGATACATATCTGATGTTTTAGAAAGCGACTGCTGTTTGAATGGTCATGTCGCATTAAATCCGTCTTTTACGTCACTGACACAAGACAGACACCAATTATCAGTGCCCGAGAAGACATCGTGAACGCTTCCTGGCCATCCAGTGAAACTGCTGGGAAGACAACGTTGGAGAAACGTGAACATTTTATTTGTACTGTATAATCTGCAGATTCTGACAGACAACTATACTTTGAAGCACTGCTCCTCTCTAAAACAGCAATAAGGATAATTATCAGGCCATATGTAAATAACAAAATAACTTTATAACTTAAAGCAAAACTGGGAAACGTAAAGTCTGAAACAAGTGTTTATATTAAGGGCCATCAGTCGAACAACACTGTTTGGTCTGGGTCTAAACAGAGCGTGTTGTGTGTGACGTCTTCTTTTGCGCATGTAGGCCGCTTTGAGTGTTCACACTAGAGCGCGTTTGCTGTCACATTTTATTTGTAGTGTGAATAGCAGACAAAAAAAATGGATTTGATCAAAAAATCGGAATTGAACATTAAGACCTGCAGTTTGCCCTCTTGACTTAATGAGTTGCATGCCGTGGCCCTGAAGGATTTAGACACAAGAGCATAAAATTGCTCATATGCGCTCAAAGTCTTTGTGGTTTTAAAGTTATGTTAGGTTTGCATGGTGTGTGTAAAAAGTGAGGGTTTTTCTTGGCTCAAAATGAGCCTTTAGAAGTGGCTACGCTCATAAGCACAATTGGTCTGCATGCATAAAGCAATGAGTCTGTTACCCTAAAAAGTGTCTGTGAATTTTCCTGTTAAATGTATCCCATGCGTGAGTATATTTGATCTCTTTTACAAGAGAACTTGTCCTGGTTCTAGTGATTTTCATTCTGTGGGTGGGTGTAAATGTGAGAAAAGTATTCTGGTCATTGTCCTGTTCATGTTATTCCAAACTCATGTGCTTTGTTTGTCTTTGCCTTAATGTGTCACTGACTTCTTGTTGATCATTTTCAGTGTGGGGTTTTTTTTTTTTTTTCATTTGTTTTTTTTTTTGTGTGTGTGGTATTCAGTAACCTGTGTTTTGAAATTGGGAAAAAGTTGGTGCTTTATGTTATGTGAAGTATGTGAAGTTGCGTGAAGTAGGTTAACTGAGGTTACTGTGAGTGTGGGCTAAAATGTAGAGAGTGGGGAAGACATGGCAAACTTGCCGCAAACACACGGCCAGCCTACATTCCAGTGTAGTTTTACATTGACCCTAATATGTCACACTTATCACATTTCTTGTTCTTTTAAATGTGCTAAAGCATGATATTACTGACAGGCTCAAACTGAAGTCTTTGTTACCAGAAAAGGTTGAAAACCTGACACTCCTGGCTCACCAGATGCACTTTTTCTTGTTTTCTCCACAGACCATCTTGATTCAGAACATCTACCGCAATCCTCAGAACAGTGCGCAGACAGCCGACGCTTCTCGCTGTAAGTGAAACTTTCATCAGCAACGTTTTCTTGCTCTGTTTCCTAAAAGCACTGGTCCAATATAAAAGCACATCCAAGGGACTGCTTCAGCCTTCTTCACTGGAGAACTTGTTCGGACCCCATTATCTCCCACGAACCCCAACACAGTTGATGTGTAATATCTAACCCTGTGGTTCCCAAACTAGGAAGGCACAGTTATGAGAGTAATGGTCCAGCAGTGCTGAATAAAATGACACATGGGTCTCTGAAGCAAAGCGTGGACAGTACAACTGCCAAAAAGACCACAAAATATACTGAGGCATATCTCAGTCTCTGCTTCACCACAGTGTGTAATGAAAATGGACCACTGTGTCGTATAATGCTATGCCTCTTTTCCACTAGCACCTGCTGAACTTGGTTTCAGCTGTTTTATATTAAAACTGAGGACCACCTTAACATAGACATAGACATCGACATCGTTTTAGTAACGCGGCTCGAAACTCCCATGACGTTGTTTGCACGTGACACAAAGCAAACCTCGAGCTCCCTACGGATTCTGTCATCAGCCATCTCAAACACAACAACGTCTGCCACTTTAAAAAAAAAAAAAAAGTACCTCCTAACAGGCACTACCACCTAATGGAAAACCATAAAAATATAGTCGAGTAAATTATTCCACATTAAAAAATAAACAAACATGGTTATACTCAAAATAATGTGCAGTATATTAAAATGGGTTTCAACAGGGAGAATAACAAAAGTCTGCACTTTGTTGTTCAGTCAAAACAAGTTCAAACTTTTTAAATTACGTAGGCAGTTTTTAAATTGCTGCCTTGGTGGAGGTTTGTGCTTCCTGAGTACTTGTTGCTTCTTATTTGTTATTTTTCTTTAGGTTCACATGCTTAAATTGTATTTCTGTATTGATCACTAAAAAGCTGTTTGGAGTTTGTGAGAAAAAAGTGTGTATAAGATTGCATGTGAGGGGTGGCCTTGAAAAATGTTTTTATCTACTGATGGAGGCCCTGCAGAAAAAGTTTGGGAACCACTCGCCTAATACAAACAAACAAAAAAGCATGAACACCTGCTTCTGATGCCTCTGCTTTCACGTAACTCAGAATGCAGTAAACAACCGTCTGACCAGTGACACTAAAGCAAACAGTGCTTACAAACTGTGCTGATTATGGAAGAAATGAGATCAGTAAATATGTCGAGCCCAGTCTGGCAGAGCTGAAGCAGACCCTCTCATGCAGGTAGGTTGGTAATGGAGTCATAGGCTGCCTGTGGATTGAGAATTAGCTTGTCTATTTGTCTTTGGGCTCTGTGTTCAAACTACACATCCAGCTAGCTTTGACAGGCCTGTATTTGGTTTAATGTTGATAGACTGTCTTTTAATACACAGCTACTCTGTACTTGATAAATTAAAAAAACAAATAGAAATTTGTAGTACTTGAAGTGGAGCTATTATGCTTTTTCTTATAGTCTGTTATATATGTACTTTTAAATGTTGTCCAAAGTTTCAGATAATGTGAACGTGTGAGCATATGGACAAGTAGTGCCTGTGTGCCTTCAGACTACTCTGAATGCTCAGATTCGGAGAGTTTTTTTATACTCTTGGTTCTGTATGATGTCATAGAGAGATGGGTATAGAAACGCCTCCCACCTGCTGCTCTCGTTATGAGAGGAAGCTGATCAGAACAGTTTGCTTAAAGAGAGGGCAACAGGAGCCAAATCAGATAGATGTAGAAAGATGGTGAAATGGGCTTTTGTGCCAAGGCATGAATCACGCAGAACTACCCTAGTAGGAACCAAAAATTAAAAATTTGGAGCTTCAAGTGAGCATAATGGGTACTTGTGGTTAGAGCTGGGCGATAGAACGATAACGATATGTATCGCGATATAACTTTTACTCGATAGAGAAATTAAGCTATCGCGATAGACCTCACCGCTCTTGTCCTCTTAAAAATAAATAAATAAAAAAAAAAAAGGTCAGCCAATCTAAATTAAGTAGCGCAGAGCCGAACCAATCACAGCCGCAGCGTCACGTCGCGTGACTTGTTACGTACAGCACAAGTGCCAAGCCGCACGTGTGTTTGTTTGGGAAGCAGCCAGCGGGTAATGGAGCCAGCGCGTAATGGAGGAAGTGGAGAGTGTGCCGACTAGAAAAATCAACCGAGCGTGACCGAAGAGAAAACAGATGATGGTTCCAACGCCGGAGAGATTGTCGAACGGAAGAGCCATAGAAGTTCCGTAGTGTGAAGGTACTTCGGCTATTTCAAGTCTGACAAAAAACAGAGTAGCGTGCACTGTAAATTGTGCCGAAAGCAAGTCTGGAAATACAATAAACTGGTGCATGCGTCACACTGTGCGCCACGTTATTGTTTCGGTGAAATGAATTTCTACAATACTGTTAATTCTACTCTCTGCAGTGTTTAAATGCTTACATATACACACAGTTACTGTCCGTCCACACATACGACTCGGTTCTGCTTCTATGCCCCAGCTTTGTTTACTTTTTCCCACCGAGGCTTCTAGACTTCTGATTGGCCAACATTTCTGCACGGTTAGGAATCTAGCGCCACCTGCTGCTTTGGCATGTTCATAGCAGCGTTTTCCTTCATTTCTGCCTTTATGTGTGGACGGGATTATTTTTTAAAACGAAAACGGAAAATCTCCGTTTTCAAAAATACCCGTGTACGTGTGGACGTAGCCTCAGTCTCTGACTGGAAGCGCTAATTCGTCATTCGGCTTTTGTCAGACTAAAGTAACTGTTAAAACAGTTTGAAAAGCTAAGCTATACAACAAGGAGAGATTGAGAATTTCCTTTTAGTTCTCAGTTTATTTGATATTGACAAAAGTTAGTCAGTTTTGTCTGTTCTTCTGTAAAACAAACTAAGATTTATTTTTAGAATTAATATTTTGTTTCTAAGTGGAATTGACAATTTAGTAGTCTGTTTCGTTTGTTCTATTTTGAAACTTAAACGCTTTAGCGGCTGCCTTTTGTGTAGTTTGCAATATTTGCCTTTATTTATCTGAAAAAGTCTCATGTTCCTTAAGTACATCTACCCTGTTGAACTTATTATGGGAAATAAATATTTAAATAAAAACAAGCTGCTGATTATTTCACATTTTACTTGTGAGCAACAGCACATTTAAATCTTACAAATATAGTTATTTGGCTTATATCGTGATAGATATCGTTATCGCCTGAAATGAAAAAAACATATCGTGATATGAAAAAATCTCATATCGCCCAGCTCTACTTGTGGTGGATTTAGAAGTAGAATGGGAGGCAGAGCCTTCAGCTTCCAGTTTGGAATCGTGTGACAGACAGTATCTCTACTTTCCTTTTTGATAAGTCATTTGGTTAGGGCTGGATCAGGTGACCCTGAATCCTTCCTGAGTTATACTGCAATAGGTCTAGGCTGCTGGGGGATTCCCATGATGCATTGAGTATTTCTTCTTCTTCTTTTTTCACTCCCTATGTGTTTATACACCTCTGCATTTAATTATTAGTTATTATTAATCTCTGGCTCTCTTCCACAGCGTGTCTTTGTCCCGTCTTCACTCGCTCATCCCCAACCGGTTGCAGCAGATTGCCGCCCCTCCCTGAGCCTGGTTCTGCCGGAGGTTTCTTCCTGTTAAAAGGGAGTTTTTCCTTCCCACTGTTGCCAAAGTGCTTGCTCATAGGGGGTCGTATGATTGTTGGGGTTATTTTCTGTTTTTTTTATTATAGGGTCTTCACCTTACAATATAAAGCACTTTGAAGCAATCTGTTGTAATGATTGGGGGCTATATAAATAAAATTTAATTTTAATAATAGATCCACTTCAAAGAAAAATCCAAGTGAGGCTATAAATGTTTTAAAGAACAAGTTCAGATTATCCATTATTTTGAGGTGAATCTTTAATGAATGAATGAATCTTTAAGCAGAGTTTTCATCTAATGAATCAACTCAGAAACACTTTAAGAGACTAAACAGGTGTGATTGATGATCTGTTACCTCCAAAATTAAACTTTGAGTCAAGCAGTGTTCTTTTAGACCTTTATTAATATTACAGCCTTTTTATGATGAGCTAAAATATTCAAAAGCTACATTATACAGCGTGATTGTGCAGCCTTGCCTTCTTGTACCACAGATCTGCTATATTAAGGGGAAAAACAGCGGAGTGGTCTATTTTTTATTTTTTTATTTATTTTTTTGAGATTGTGCAAACGGGTGTAACCATCACATGATCAGCAGGAGCAATTTCACAACAGAAATTATCTAATAACATTGTTTTCCTCCCCAGCTCTGTATTCGGTTGGATTTATATCACAGCAGTTTACGTTTTGTATTTCAGACCATTTCCCTCTTGAACATTTACCTTCATAACCTTGAAAACTGCCCAGTCTGCTGATGCTTACACTGTAAGTTCTCCCTTCATCCGCAGGACCCTCCAGCACTGACTGCACTTAATTCATTATACCACACCTCCCCACATCAAATTTGGTCAAGTATAGAATTGTGTCCTCTGTACACACACACACACACAGAGTTTTTGGGCCTCATGCTGTTTTGCATGTTTTCCAGGCCTAAACTCCAATTAGCCCAGTCAGTGTCATGCACTGATGTGCAAAGAGCAGCTTTTCTTTCACTTCCTTCATTTTCAAGATGTGATTAAACCAAAAAGCTATAATTAAAGTACTGTTTCTGGGTTTTCTACACTTAATGTTTTCATACTGAGTGCACAGTGATTGCTTCTGCATTACTGAAGCTGGCTTCTACTAGTGATGCCCCCGACTTAGTCAGGGGTTTGTCATTAAAATGCATATTTAATGTTAGGATCCCTGTGTACTCAGTGAACAGTTCTGTAAAGGTGGCAAAACACTGCAAGAAAAGTCATTTTAAAGTAAATCCACCAACCTGGAGAAGACTAAAGGGTTTTCTTGTTAAAGACAGTTTGTGTAGCATCTCCTTCAGAATCTTTACTTTATATTATTAACAGGGTTTAGCAAGATTTGATGTTGCTTAACATGGTCTGAGTTTTTAACCACCAGTGTCTGTCTAGCTTTGACATGACTGTCCCTTTTTGGGCGTTTTTTAGGTGCCGTCAGCGATGTGGAAATGCAGGAGCACTACGATGAGTTCTTTGAGGTGAGTGAACTTTTGTTTCTCCTTTGTGTCCCACGTGTGGCACTGTTGGACGTCATGAATGTGTTATCTGCATATTTCAGCCAAAAAGAGCAACTGGGGCAAGGTGTTATTGACAGTGTATTCATGAAGCAAGGATCTTTTATTGGTTTAGAGGGGCTGGTATTTGGCTAACTAATAACCCAATAAAAACTGATTGTGAGTTTATCATGTTCATAGGTTTTGAATATGAGATTTAAAAACAGTTTTTATAATATGTGTTGTAGAGATGATTGTTTGTAAAGGTTAATAATCCTTCTTAGTTGTTATATAACTTATTACTCACTGATTAAAAGCCACTCAGCATGACTCCACAATAATAGCATTACTTACTACTACATATTATTTACTACACAGTTTTTACATTACCGCCGCTTTGTACTTTGGTTAGTTTGTGTGGTAGGTTTTCCTGGTTATAAGAGGTGCAATATAAGAATAGAACTGGTTTGACAGGTTTCGATTGTGCCCCCCCCCCCCCCCCCCAATATCCAACACAGGAGGTGTTCACAGAGATGGAGGAGAAGTATGGAGAAGTGGAGGAGATGAACGTCTGTGATAACTTAGGCGACCACCTCGTCGGCAATGTCTATGTTAAGGTCTGTTTTAGGATCTTGGTTTATTTAAACGGGGTTGAATTGTTATGATGAGCTTAAACCAGTAATTTCCTAAGTATGTGTGTGTCTTTTGGGTGTAGTTTCGTCACGAGGAGGATGCAGAGAAAGCCGTTATGGACCTTAACAACCGCTGGTTCAATGGCCAGCCCATCCACGCAGAACTCTCCCCAGTCACTGACTTCAGGGAAGCCTGCTGCCGTCAGTATGAAATGGGGTGAGTATTGTGAGAAAACGTGTTAGTGTTTAATGAAAGCATTTTACTGTATTTAATTAACCAGCTGACTAATAGACTATAGCAGCGGTCTCCAACCTTTTTAGCGCCACGGACCGGTTTATGCCCGACAATATTTTCACGGACTGGCCTTTACAACAAAATAAAATTAGTACCGGTACCGAAAGAAAGAAAATGTATTCATAACACATGTGAAAAGACCCAGGAAAACCAAGTAAACGATAACAAAATAACGCTCAAAACCGATAAAAACCCTGAACATTTCACACCTGAGCCTCAACTCTCGCGGCCCGGTACCAAACGACTCACGGACCGGTACCGGTCCGAGGCCCCGGGGTTGGGGACCGCTGGACTATAGGAAGGGAAAAAAAAGTTTTTTATCTAGAGCCAAACCACAACAACAGTTGCCCCAAGATGCTTCATATTGTAAGATAAAAACCCTATGATAATACAAGAAAACCTCTACAATTGGACAACCTCTATGAGTAAGCATTTGGTGAACGTGGGAGGGAAAACTCCCTTTTAACAGGAAGAAACCTCTGGCAGAACTGGAGGGGCGGGGCTGTAGTGAGTAAAAAAAGGAGTAGAGGTTAAACTTTCTTAAAACAAATACTGCATGTGCATTTAAGAGAATTTTGTCACTTTGTACTATGTGTAACATCGTATGCTCACAGTGTCACATTAGTTTACTGTTAATGCTGGCACTATCGGCCTCTTTAATGCTTGAAAGGTTATATACAGGGGTGCACATAAGTGGTCTGCAGGTG
Source organism: Maylandia zebra (assembly GCF_041146795.1). Classification (NCBI taxonomy): domain Eukaryota; kingdom Metazoa; phylum Chordata; class Actinopteri; order Cichliformes; family Cichlidae; genus Maylandia; species Maylandia zebra. The sequence goes on along the minus strand of NC_135188.1, from coordinate 31,215,416 downwards.
CGCTGTCAAAATAAAAAACGCGCACTAGATAAGAAGTTGTCCACTAGAGTGGGATTTTCACGGCATATTCTGCACCACATCGCTGTGCGTTCATCATTTGTTTGAAGCCAGCTCACCTCCTGCAACCACTTTTCCAAGAATACGCACTCCTTTTGCGCTTTGGACTCCTGACATTTCTTTGGAGGTGGAGGAACACCAAAGTAATTGCTTAAAGGAGCCTGCTTCTTTGACTTCTTTAAGAGTTCTAAACAAATCTGTCCTCCTCCAGAAAATCTTATGTACGCAAACGCGTGTTGCAACTTCTTAGCTGGTGTGCGTCTTGTTTTATTTTGAAGGCGCATATACAAATACAGGCCAGGCCATTTACTTAGACAGTCTACAAGATAATGTAGACAGTGTCATCCTGCCGCTGATGGATAGATGACAGAGCCTCACTGTTCACCCTGGAGCCAATGCTTGTCTACCAATCAAGGATGCTAGCCTCAGGATGCAGCACTCGAAGCAACTGTAATGGGCCTGTCTCCCTGAGTGTAAAACAATCACATTTAACTAAAAGGACAGCATCAGCTGACACGATGATGGCACAGAGCAAAGGAGAAGCGTGCACATGTAGTTACACTCTGTCCTTGGTCAGTGATAGGGTCTTTGCGATCTTTTCCTTTACAAGTCCCTCTGTGATTTTTTATTTTTTTTTTCCATTGGATCAACGGGGTTGTTTGCTCTCCCTCAACTCTGGAGGCAGATAAAGATTAGGTGTTCTGCTTGGTGGGTTGGCAGGGCTCCTCAGAATGTGCGACTATGAGCCAACTTTTCCTCGTGGCACAGATCTACAAAATGCAAGGCCAGCAACGTTAACCCTTCACATCCTGTTTTCCTGTGTTACATACTGCCAAGCTAAGTCACATTGTTTCACACTCTAAACCGGTGACTGTTATTCATGCATTTATTACATCACATCTGGCTTTATCGTTCACTTGTTTATGCAGAAACTCTAGAATGGCGTACTCTCACATCACACAGTTGCTGATCCAGCTCCCTGATGAATCCAGGGTCCATTTTAAGATTCTGGGTTTGACTTCTAGAGCTTTTCATAGGCAAACATCAGCTTACATGAGCAAACTTTTAGATCCCTGAGTTCATGTGATCAGAGCCTGCTGGCTGAGTGTCTTGGGAACTCATCTTCTTTACGAAAACTAAAGGAGACAGTTTTGGGCTTCTGGAACACTCTCCTTCTGAGAGATCTGTGACTGGAACTTGATAATTTATATTCTGGTGTTTTGTTTGAAGCACTTTGTGATGTTTATGTAGAAAGGTGCAATAGAAATCAAACTTCACACACTTGCTTACTTACAGAGAGTGCACCCGAGGTGGCTTCTGCAACTTCATGCATCTGAAACCAATATCAAGGGAACTGAGGAGGGAGCTGTACGGCCGCCGCAGGAAAAGGTCCTGTAAAGCCCGAGAGCAAGACAACTGCTTTTGTGTATGGCTTTTAAATTTGAAAATAAATATCTTTTGCTCTCTTCTTTACCAGACACCGCTCACGCTCGCGCTCCCGGGAACGACGTTCCCGCTCCAGGGATCGACGGCGGGACCGCGAGAGGCGGAGGTCGAGGGATCGAGAACGCTCCGGAAGATTCTGAAAGTAGACGAGATGGACCCACCAAAATTCTCCCCCTAAAGCCCAACAGTGATGACAGTTATTTTGTTTTTTGTTTTTTTGTGAATTGTTGGAAGTGTTCTTTCTCTTATTCCCTTTTTTTTAAGACAAGCTTGTGCCGCTTTCTCAATAAAAAACAGATTTGTAACTGCATCTGCACCGCTTTTCTTCAAGACTCAATCCTATTCTAGGAAGGATTTTATTATGATTTATTATTACTCTGCTATATTTTTATACCAAAGCTGCTAACCAGAGACTAATTTTAAAGCTCCTTCGTAGTCTGTCAGACTGTAAACTTTCCTTCACACAGTCACTAACAGCGGACAACTGTTGCTGCATTTTTTTTCTGGTAAATGGCTGATGCAATGCTAACTAATCAGCCTGTTCTTTTACTAGTTCCCTTTTTTGACACTTCGCTTAAATTTGATGTGATAAATATTCTGGTAGTTTAAGAAGGGGAAAAAAAACCCTCTTAAGTAAGAAAAAATTACCTCCAGATAGATCTCAAATCTAAACTTATTTTGTCATAGTATTGATTGAGCAATTAAGATGGTGGGTTAAGATCCACTTAAGATGGTTTAAGTTTAATGTGCATAGTCTGGAGTTATAAAGATACAAATACTACAATAAAGTACAAATACATCAAACTTCTATGCAAATACAGTACATGTGTTGTACTTTTAAATGCTGCTTGGGAGTTGAAAAGTATTTTATTTGTATTTTTTTAAGAGAATTTATAAGTCTAGTTACGTTGTCAAAAAAATAGATTATTAAACCCTTGCTTACTTGAATTCAAATGTTAGCGAAAAAAAGACGTTCATGAGAAGCTTTCAAGTTGTTACACGCGGTGTCTACGTGCGCGGGGGTGTGTTTGGTCAGTAAAAAGTAAACAGGTTCCACGGACTACTTTACCTCAGCGTTTTTTTCCCCCTCAACCCCTTTTAAAGAAATCTCCGTACAGCCCACAAACAGACGCCCCCACCGCAGCCAATAAGAGCGTCTCCCTAAAAATTCTGCGCTCCATACAGTTTAGTCCACGTGCGTCGGCACGTTAAAGGCTTGCTTTGTCGGAAGTTGATCCCTAGGCTGTGCAGTCGTCTGCTCGTCGTACCGGAGTACAGTTTTCTCGCAGATTTCAAGATAAATCTCCAGGTGAGTGAAAATAAAGCCGCCTGACACAGAGAATGGAAACGAGGAGAAGCCGACGTATTTAAACACACTTTTTTTCGAATTAAATTAATTTATATTTTCCCATGGGCTGATAGAAAGCTGCCTCCAGCTCCTCAGTTCTGATGCAACATTGTAGCTGCGCAGTTCAGGCTTTTGTTGGACCTTTTCCAGCCGATGTGTTATAATTCAGGTGTTCGCATACACACTGCGGTGTCCTATATTTATTATATTAAATTATGTAAGCATTACTGGGGGGGTTTGTTTTTATTTTTTTTTTACAATTAATCGCTTTTTTGCTTTCCCCCCCTTTTGGTTACCTTTTGTAGTTTGTCTCCTTTGTATCCCGCCACATCATCTATTATTTTCAAATGACGCAGCGTTTATTTCTATCATGCTGTTTCCGTGCTCTGGTTCGTTTTGAGCAATGCAGCCAAGTGAGATTTTTCCCCTTTTTTTGTCTTAAATCTTTTTTTCCCAGAAAATTGTGACAACCTTTTTCCTTTTTTTCTTTTCTTTTTTTTTTTTACTTCGATAGCCTTCAGTGTTATCGTTAAATTGTTTTATTAAAAGAGGCTAAAACAACTATTTTCCTGCGACCTACACTGTCCTATTAAAGGTTATGCATGTGGGTGAACCTTTATACGGCCTTTCTATGGCCATCATTACTGCTATTCGCATTGGCACATCATTTGTGATGGCTCAGTGGATATCTATAGTGTGCTGTTGTATTGCCAACAAGCAGATACTTCGGTTGTGTTTGTTGCTGCCAGAGCAATTAAATGCTGCAAACCATAAAGGGATGCTGCAAGTCATAGTCACCACTGGACTCCCAAGAGTGGTGAACATACCATTGGTGCTTTCCTTTTTCTTTTCTTTTTTTCCTTTTTAAAGCAGATAAACGTATGAGGGGGGATTTTTCATTAGAGTGGACCGATGTTGCCAAACTCTGATTTTTTGTGTTATGTTTCTTTAGCCTGGGACCTTTAATTAGGGATTGGACTCTTGGCTGAAGTATGGTGTATTAAACCAAACTTAAGTTTAAGCTGGGCAAATCCTCTTTCAAGTCTTTCTTGCCCTGCAAGCCTGGCTCAGACTTGTTTTGTGTGTGTGTGTGTGTGTGTCCTCCACCAGGAGGATCATATTTCCCTGTTAAACCCTGTAAGGCCGACACATACCACACACATTTGCCAGCATCGATGTTGCAAGTGTTACTGTAATTAGCAGTGTGCCTAGCAGTGGTTGTAAGGAAAAGGTAGGGTAGGTGGTTTGTGCTTCTGTTTAAATTTTGATAGCAGATCAAATGCATGTATCATCGTAACGGCAACATTCCACAAAAGCGCGTGAAAGCCAGCTCCACTCCGTGTAGAGCAGGGAGCTGCAGGCTTAAGAAAATGTGTTTAGTCCACTCCTGTGGACATTGTCTGAACTCATTCTGCAGTCAAAGACAGGGGCCCCGTTGTAACAGCTGGCCCTGTCGGTGTGTGCTCTGTGTGTTAGTGAAGCCTCATGTGCTACCATTGCAGCTGGGGGATGGGAGGGAAACAACAGGATGTAGTAAGAGGAAAAAGTTGGGCTTGTAAATCTGTGGCAGTCTTAGCAACTGGTACTTATCTTACTTTATTCTGTTCTGTAGTTTTGTTGTTTAACTCATTGACTGATTGATTTAAAGTCTTAAAAAGTTATCACAGTGACAGAAAGTAGTAAGATTAAAATGTACTGAAAGTTTGAGAAGCTCTTGTTGTACTGCTCTCGTGTTTGGAGTCATATAACCGTCACATGAAATGGCAAATTATCATGTTGCAGAGGCTGTGACTGTGACTGAGGTTTGTCTTGTATTTACAAGTGAAATTTTAAAATTGTAACTTGTTTTCCAGCTAATCTTTCTTTTGTTCCTGCCAGTTTAGCCAAACTGCCACTCAGTGGTTTAGCTCTCTTCCTGGAAAGTTATTGCTGAAGTTCATGTCAGGTATTTCACCTCGTGCTTAATTACCCAGCTTATTTGTCAAATTAATGATCAAAGACTGGATTTAAAGCTTCCCTTTGATCTCATCAGACTCTTAAACACCCGACTCAGATTTAAGGTAATGCTTAACATTTGGTTAGCCATTAGTAGCATTTATAACCAGTTATAACTGATTACAAAATCTTTTTATGGTTTAGATTAACTACATTTACAAACAATGAGAAAAGCAGTAATTTTCTTTTCTGTAGATCCTCAAAACGGATGCGTGCCTGTCGGTGTTGTGTGTCTAAATCTTGATATGTGGGAACAGCAATCAGTCTTATGATTTATAAAAACAATACTGCTTACCAACCCCCTAAAAAGAAGCTTTTGTTTTTTCCTGTGGAGAAGAAATGATGAAATATTAACTGAAGTTTTATCAGCCCCACCCCCCCTTGCTTACTCCCACTTTTGCTTTCTCACGTAGCTTTGATAAGGGCAGAATTTGGCCACTCGTCATGACTAGGCTAAACTAGACTAGACTGAAAAGCGGTGGTAGATGGAGATGAGCTGTGGATTTGTTTTAGCAGTGCAGATGTCACTCAGCATTAATAAAAGAAAGGAGTGGTTCAGTGTTTGCTTTGCACTGTGTTTGCTGATTGGTGAAGTTGAATGTAAGCTTTAACAGATTGTCCTTTAGCTCACATTTGTCATCTCTTGGAATTTTTTTCAGGTTATCTTATTTACAATAAAAATAGCCCTTTTATATTGTACGGTAAAGATGCTACAATAATAGAGAGAAACCCTAACAGTCAGACACACCCCGTGATCACGTAATTTGTGACAGTGGTGAAGAAAAACTCCTTCCTTAACAGGAAGAAAGCTCTGGCAGAATTTAAAATTAGAGAGGGTCCTTCCCAAAGCTGGTTCCACAGCTGTGGATAATCAGTCCAGCACTTGTGACTGAAGTATCTCAACTTTAAGTTGGGTTGCCATAAAATCGTGCATCAAACTTGTCCAAATATCCAACAAGAAACCCATCCAAATTTTAGCATTACCATGCATTCATGCGGTTCTTGGATGGTCGGATTTCCTTCATTTGGAAATTGTTCCACTTACAAACATGACACATTGGATTTTATTGCTCAGAGGGTTTAAACTGCACTTTAATAGTTATTTCTGTAAGATACACCTCAGTTGTCGAAACTATTGGTGATAACTTTTCTAAAAAGTAATCGAGGTCACACAAAGAAAGTGATTGAAGGATTGAGCCCATCTCCTTGGTATAAACTCACAGGGTTGAATATTTTGAGCCCAAATGAGCAGTAGAAACTGGAGCTATTTAGTTAATAATAGAGAAATGCATCATGCCTTTGATGCAGGTTGCAGAGAAGGAGACTACTGCTTGTGTCAGTCAAAAACAACATTATGAAAGTATTTAATTTCCTGGCTGTCAGCCAAGTCACTGATGATGCAGGAAAACTTATCAGAACATGCTGTAAGAACAGTGTGTTACATAATTGGATAACTTTACAGTTGGTTTTTTTTTTTGGTTTTTTTCCCCTTAAGTTAAGCAATGCCATCAGTTCCCTCATCCAAAGAGACCACAGTCAACAGCCCTGTGTGCCCACACGCTGGCAAGCTGCACGGCTTCAGCAACGGAGAGAACCTGAAGACGGAGGAGGAGTCGCAGGAGGCAGCCAGAAACATTCAGATCAAAACAAAGAACTCTTCTCCCGAAAGGAAATGGATCCGGCCCGACCTTCCCAGCCGCTGCACGTGGAGCCTAGAAGCCTCAAAATCCGACTCCCCCCACACTCAAGTTTCAAGGTCAGCGTGCCAGTCAGATATCCACTGCTTCTTGCATCTCAGCACTGTTGTATTGATCTGCTGTTACAAATAAAAAAACTGTCGTAAAGGCGTTACACTATTTGTTTAAAGCTCTGAAAAAGAGGCTGTTATTTTTGTTGTTGTTTAGACTTCTCAGACCAGTGAAGTGAGTGGAAATGGGTGCTATTATCTCACACTAGTGATAGCAATAAAAGACAGTCTTAGCCTGATAAAGAAGTGATTACCGTCCAGTCTATCTGCACAGCCAGACGTGGCGCTTCTGTTTATCATCTCGCTGAGGTTTCTTCTTCTTTTTTTCCCCTTCTCCTCTCAGGACTGTTGCACCAGCCATTCTCCCCAACATCCTGAACAAAATCGGTGACACTCCCATGGTAC